>NW_025957662.1:0-85880 GCF_023159225.1 Perognathus longimembris pacificus
TAATTCTTCTTTGGTTTTCTGACAGAATTTTTCTCCTCACAGGAAGTGCAGATATTTCCCTGTCTACCAGAATGCAAGAAGGTAAGCATGTTCCCAATGTCCTTTGAAAAGAACACTTCAAATGGTTCCCATCATATTATGTTTAGCATTCTCAGTATGCAAAACTCTGTGGGGGAGATTCAATGGGATGGAGTTCAGAATTGAGACATTCTGATAATTGTACAGTGGAATTTTGAATTTGTACTATTGAGACATAAGAATGCAAGTAAATGCCTTGGCCTCAATGCATCTTCCCTGTCAACAGAGTACAGCATGAATATTGCAAAACAGTAACCACAAAAAGTCCTTCTATAAATGGAAAAATGTTTCCCAAATTAGGCATAAGAATTCACAAATCGGCACTGAAATGAATTCGCTTATTATTTCTATGATAGTATCAAAAGGCATAGTTATCATTTTTGTCATCACAGAAGGGAATTTGAAATTAATGCATACGTTGTAATTGGAAGAGAAGGGAAAGAATTACATTTTCTCAAAAATATACCAGATTTGCTTAGATATTTTTCTTTGCAGGTGAATCTCTGGATCCTGAAAAGTTACTGCAATGCCCCTATGATAAGAGTCACAAGATCAGGGCCTGCAGATTCCTGTACCATCTGGTGAAATGCAGAAAGGTAGGGTTGCATTTCAAAATGAGGAGTTTGTCATACTTTAGTATAAACATGAATTTGAAGCTTGATATTTAACTAAATGTTCTAAATATGTGTCAATGAAATAATAGACTACCAGGGTAGATGCAGTACACACATATTTGTATTTGCTCTTCTAATCTGATCTTTGTGTAGTGCAGATAAGAAATAGCAGTGCAACTTGTTTACAGAAGTCTAGGATGAGTAGAATATTGCAAGATGTTTTCTGTAGGACAATGATTTCAGTCAGAGTGTAGCGACTTTATACTTGTTTCCTTGTTCACACTTAACTACTCTAAATCAGCAATTTAGTACTCAAAATGGTCTCAAAATGGTCTCGGAGTACCATTCAATATGAGAAAATGTTACAGATATGACAGTGTGTCAGAGCCACCGTTCACTTTTCAATGACATACGTTTCGATTTAATTTTATTCACAGAAATAACAAATGAGCAGATGCAATTCCTCTTCATGTAAGTAGCTACTAAAATCATAAGGAGATTAATTTGATTAAATGTAGTAAAAAGCAACTATACAGATACATTGTGTTCTTTGGGTTTGTGTGTTATATGCCCTTTGCTCAACAAGAATAGCAATAACTGCATCATGTGTGTTTACAGGCTGTTTTCATTTTTCAATATTTTATTGCAAACCTTCACCAAATATTTGTGAAAAGTCCTCCTTTACATGGATATGTGATACCTTGAATATTCTGTTTAAAAATCACACCAGATGTTCGCCCACGTATACAGTTTGTAAGGCAAGGATAACTTCCAATTTAGATTTTTGAAAGATCTCTATATGTGATTACAGAGTAAAAGGAAGTGTATTGTTCCCTGCTGTCACTTTCATATTCAACAAAATAACTTGGGAGACCAGAAGAAAAAGTTTCTTTGGACTCTGTGGATTGATGAGACAACCTGAGAAAATTTAGGAGGCTTATAGTTATATTTTCCTTTTATCCCATACTAAGTCACTTTCCACAAAAATAATGCCTCCTTTTTTCATTTATGGGTTGTATCTCTCTAAGATAGAGAATTTTGGATGAAATATTATGACTTGGATCTCAAATCTTAGGATAATCATTTCTCATGTAGTCCACAATATTTACTATTTTGTATAAGACTTGGGCAAATTTCATACTTTGTGTCCCTGTCATGTGACACTGATTTTACTTGCATAGGTGAGACATATGCAAACTGTTCTATTACTTAGATGAAACTTATTATGTTACCTAAACTAAGGTTAGAAGAAATGTACCTGTTTCATGATCATAATGGATTCTCTGGGTATTAACGTGTTCACCTAACTTCAAGTGATTTGAAACACATAGAGTTTCATACCATAAGTCAACAGCAGTTGCCCATTGGTCCATTTCTGCGTATATGGAAGTTGAAAAAAGCAAGAAATTCTTTCAGAATAATAGGCAGTTGTTCAGTTTTGCATATCTGTACAACAACTATGTAACTTTCTATTGTTCTTAGGCAGAAACAAAAATGTATATTATCACACCTTCCACCATAATGCAAAGATCTTTTTTCTATTTTCCTTTGCAGAAATAATCCGGAGGCCTACTATTTGAGGACTACCTATTTTTCCTTGTCTTGCTAATGACATGAAATAATAAATATTACTTTCGGCACGTTGTATGCGTTTTCATTTCCACTAGCTTTTAAAACTTACTAATTTGGTTAGCTAGTATATTGTTTGTAATGAACGCTGACATCAATGTTAGGGTGAAATTCTTTACTGAAATATACCTTTTCAATTTCTCTAAGAAGCATATTTAGGTTTTACGAGATGAACGATGATCATGAAATGAAAATCTGGATACATAAACATGTATAAAATTCTTCTGTATCTTTTTTCAGTTAGATTTGAATGTGAAAAACGCTTTTTTTGTCAATGATCTCCCCCTTGCATTAAAAATATTATTAAAATTACCTCTTTTAGTAGAGAATTTAAATTTATATGGTCCACCATATGGGTGAGCCACAAAACTACTGCTTGATTGTGTGTGTGTGTGTGTGTGTGTGTGTGTGTGTGTGTGTTTGTGTCTTTGTTGGGACTATTTAATTTATAATTTGTAATTAAATTTTATTGACAAGGTGATGCAAATGAGTTACCATTACATAATAAAGCATTGAGTACATTTCTTGTCATTTTAGTTACAACCTCCCCCATTTTTCAGTATCTTTCAAAGGTCAGATATCCATATATACAAGATCCAGTGTTCCAAACTCATATCCAGTCACCACAGGAGGACTCCACCGGTTTTTCACGTAGTATATTAAACATAAGGACAATGATAAAATCCTCCTGTTCCCATGTCTTGCAGATATGATGTAACATCACTGGCAAAACCATATAGAAATATTATTTGAGACGAAGTTTTATACTTTACAGACAACAAGTCTATGCCCCACCCAAGTGATAAAATATTTAAAATAACTCATGCGCCCTAGACGATTTATATGGCCATTGATAGCAGGCATTGTACCCTTTATTTTCTTAGTTGCCTCTGCTGCACCAGCTACTGTGTGTTTGACACAAAGTGTGCAAACGTCTCACTATGTTAATCAGCTTGCTCATAACAGTATGCAAGCCCTGCACGTGCAATCAGTGAAATCATTCATTTTTACCACCGGGTTTTCAATTTTAAGCAGAAAAGAAGTTATCAAAGAAAGTCCTCCATTGGCTTGTCCAATGGAATGGGCCCGTCTCCATCCTACTCCTTGGAAGTTCATGAATGGTCTTAGTACGAGCTAGCCATATTCCACTATGAATGGAAGCCCCCTACTACTGACCAACCACGTAGACTGACTAAGAAGCACCTTTGTCAATTTAAATCTCACTCCTGAGGATAGGCTCACAGGCCCATGCTATATTCTTATTTATTTATTCATTTTTGGTTTTTAACCATTAATTAAAGAGATTTTATAACTATTGTTTCACCTTCAACTAAAGTGTTATGTAGACACCATACTTAAAATCATTCCAAGGTTCCAAAGAGGCCTGAATTTCCTCTTCCTTTACAAGGGTTCCTATATGTGCAGTGGGATAAGATGTTGATTTTATGAAAACTATTTAGAGGTCATAATAGTTTCTGGTGAGAAAAATATTGAGCTACAATGCAAAATGAAGTCTCAAGGGAAGGGATGGTTCCATGTTTGGTTTAAGTGGTCTCTGTACCTAAATATACACATTTTGGGTAATGCTGATCCCCTTGCTATTTTATTGTTGGGACATACAATATACATTACATTACTGGAACCATTCAATACATAATAGCTCGTTAAACTCCTCTTGGTAAGCCAAATTTGTAGACACTGAATCCCCCAAAATTAGTGGAAGAAAAGTGTCAATAATTTGATTCCTGTATAAAAACTAGTAAAGAGAAATATTATGCTGAAATTAAGAGCCAGATGATAAAAATATAAATGTCTCTTAAGCAAAATTTACAAAAACATTTGTGTAAACCAATTCTAAAACTTATCAGGGGGAAAGATACGAGGGAGTTAGAAGTGTGGGGAAGTGTGGGTAACATGATGAACTAGAAATACACTTACAGACTTAAATATGAACCTCTAATCCTTTGGTACATCACTCTGAAAATAAAGGAAAAATTAAACAATCAAGAAAAAAAGAGGAAGTAATGTGTTATGAAATAGTTTATGGTCCTAATCTGAATCCTTTAGAAATAATGCCATTGTAGACATGAACGGATTAGATTAAATCAGTTGATCAGAGAAAATGAATAGGGACTTGATGAGCATCATGCAACCCCCAATCTTATGCAGCTGATTTTGAAGAATTGAGAAAATTAAAAGGATCTCAAACCACTGCGGTAGATTGTAAGGAAGACTCAGATGGCTCAGACACTGAGGAAAAATTACGCAAGGAGCTTACTAAAGACAGATTGACCCATGTGGAGAAAATTTTGGAATCAATTATAGCCCTATTGTCACAACATTATCCAAAACAGCAAACTCCTGTAAAGGTAAAGACTTGTGGGACCTGCCCAGATTCCTGGCGGACTTTCATCCTTTCCAACCACAACCTCTGCCTGATATTTTCTCACAGCTAGTAACATTTCTGCCTGTGTTGTTTAAAGCGCCTGGTCCTCCTACAGTAAACGTAGCACACTTCCTTGGCTCAGACTTATCAAGAAGGGAGGACATTTCTCGTTTTCATTTATTCCCTGACAGGCAAGATGCAGATAGCAAAAGAGTTCATCAGTGTTTGTCATTTAAACAAATAAGAGATCTAAAGAATGCTTGTTTTAAATATGGCCCTACAGTACCACTTACTCAAGTCATTCTTATTTATTTATTTATTTATTCATTGGCCAGTCCTGGGACTTCAACTCAGGGCCTGAGCACTGTCCCTGGCTTCTCTTTACTCAAGGCTAGCACTCTGCTCCTTGAGTCACAGCTCCACTTCTGGTCATTTTCTATATCTCTGGTGAGGGGTAATCAAACCCGGGGCTTCATGTACATGAGGCAAGCACTCTTGCCATTAGGCCATATTCCCAGCACACTCAAGTCATTCTTGAACCTTGGCTACTAAAACTGTATGCCCAAATTGCCAAGCATCCCTCAGGCCCTCTAAGATATAAGGAGGAATAAATGACTATATTCAGCTTTGTGCGGACATTGGGCCATCCTAGCTGCATGGCCTCATGCTCCAAGGGCCGACTGTAACAGAGTTCTTTCGCATGTCCTGGATGGGGAGAAGGCGACGGGGACATTTATGTACTGCTCGGATTCCTGGCATGTGTTTTTCCTGTCGACCAAGGGGCCACTTACTGGCTCACTGACTTAGCCCCTCTCTACAGGAGTCATTGGCCGACTTCCAAGGGAATCTGTTGGCTTATTTTTAGGCCGTAGCAGCTCTGCTCTGAGGGGCTTACCTATTATTCCAGGAGTGATCAATCTGGACTCTAATGTAGAAATAAAATCATGGCTTCAATGCTTGCTAGTGTTACCACTAAAATGCTCACTACCTAAATGCCGCCATTCACAAAATAACGCATGATATGTGAATAGGCACTGGGGATTATAAGACCCAGAATCTAGTAAATACCGAAAGCAGATTGACCAGTGGCTGCAGGAGATATGTCTAGAGGCATGGGGTTGGGTATGTCCCACAGTAAAAAGGATGGTTCTTAGGCCTGGTTTATTCAAGGGGCCCAGGAACCCTACTTTGACTTCATAGTGGGCCTTCAGAAAATTATTGATAGAACAGTACAAGGTGTATTTTTGGACACTCAAAAGATGAAGCTATTGGGACAGACTCTGGGTGCTAGTGTGAAAGTACCCAAATCCGGGAAATTAAACTGTTTTGGCTGTGGGGACAAGGGCATACTAAAATGAATTGTGTAAAAATAAAACTGGCAAATACAAAGTCGCCTAGGATATTCCCTCTCTGCAAACGTGGGGTACATTGGGCCCAAGAATTTTGATATAAAACTGACATTGGTGGACATATGCTTCCCCTTTCATCGGAAGCAGCACAGGGAGAAAGTACAAGGTGTTCAGGAAAGGGGGCAAAGGCAAGCCTCATGGTCGCATTCCTATGAACGAGCCTTCCCCACCATCTTTTCGTTACAACCAGCCCAGATTGGGAGTGCCACAGTAGACCTTTTCTCAAGCCCAACCTTAACTTTCCCTGCTAATTTCCAGAATTAGAACTTGCATATACGGTCACTTAACATGGGGGACTTGGGGCCTTCTTTTGGAGCATTCCAGTTTAATTGCTAAAGGGGTGTTAGTTGTACCAGGAGTAACTGACTCTGACTACATAGGACAAATTCAAATCCTTAAGACCTCCCCTGTACCTTATGATATTAATTCTGGTGATCGTATTGCACAATTGATTTTCTTTGCTTACATACTTATATCAACTTCTGCAAACCCTTATCAAGGAGGTTTTGACAGTATGAAATATCAATGTGTTTTTCTGGATTTTCAATGAAGCATACAAACCACTTGTTGTAAATTTTATATAGGAAAGAGGCATTGCTAGCTACTGGCTAAGACATCACAATAATCAGCCAGATTGAATGGGGCATAGGGGCAGGGTGACTCAAACTATCAAATGCAGAATAAAAGGTGTTAGTAGTACACTTGATTCAGTTATTAAGCAACATCTTGAATATCAGAATATTACTGATGGTGAAGGCCAACATTCCATTTTTGATCCGTAATTTTTGTAAGTACCTATTAACGTAATTGTACTAGACGTCTTTGAACAATGGGGAGCTCATTTAGTTTTCCCTTGATGTTCAGATGCATGTCTTTCTCAGTAAGATTACTTACTTGGCAGACAGATTGTCCAGTTTGTCGTGAGCAAAGGCACTTATCTAAAGAAAAGTTGGCAGCCAAATTGCAAGTTGTTGGAGATAAGTTAGCTTCAAATCATATTGAGGTTTCTATCTCTACCTAGAACTCTCCTAATTCTGTTCTTAAAAAGAATTCTCACAAATGGAGATTGCTCACTTGTTGTCGAGCTCTAAATTCAGCTATGAGGCCTATAGATACTTTACATCTTCGCTTGCCCCAATTATGTATGATTCCTTTAAATTGGAATATTATACTAAGATTTGCAAGATTGTTTCTTTACTATTTTCTTATTTGATGAGGACCTATCATGCTTTGCTTTTACTTTAAGTCGGATTAATCTCCAAGGACCCCATGGAAGGTTTAAATGGAAATTATTGCCACCAGGCATGATGGACTCACCTACTATGTGTCAAACTTTTGTAGCCAGAGCACTAGAACCTATTAGGAAAAGATTTGCTCAGGTTTCATGTATTCATTATATGGATGACTAATTATTTGCTGCACCTAATAAAGATATTCTATCAGACTTATTACAAATTTTGTCCTTCCACTTGCAAGAAAATGGTTTACTAGTTGCCCCTGATAAAATCTGGACAGAGGAGCCATTAAAGTATCTAGGATATTTAGTTAAAAAAAAACAAGCAATTATTCTCCAATTTATAAAAATTCGTACTGAAAAATTAAATACTCTTGATTTTCAAAATTACTAGAGGACATTAATTGGCTTCATCCTTCCTTAGGCATTCCCACCTATGCTTTGCATAATTTATTCTCTATTCTTCAAGAGGATTTGACTTTAAATATCCCTTGTGTATTAACGAGTGAGGAAAGTCAGGAATTGCTTTTAGTAGAAAAACCCCTGACTCAAAATTTCTTTTCCCGGGTAGATTTTTGTGTCCCTAATGGGCTATTAAATCTACTTACAAAGTTTACCCCACAGGGGGAATAGCACAGTTCAACAAGACTTTGATATGTACCAGGCACACATTGTCAGAAATGTAAAGCACATATCTGGAGATAATCAGCTTTATTATCATGCATGTAAAATGTGCCTGGAAATCAATGGGCAGGACAACTACTTGATTATCATCCCCACACCTAAATAACAATTCAAATTTGCATTACAAACCCCTGATCTCCTCCCTTTTTCATTAAATGGCTTTAATGGAGAAGATTTATACAAATTACATTCTAGTCTTTTACGGAAATTATTTCAATAACAAATTTATAGTAGTGATAATATTTCACTTTCTAAGCTCATTCTAAATTCACCTAATAGTTTTGAAGATGGTACCAAAAATAGCAAATGTGCTTTTTGGACAAAAGGTAAATATCAAGTTTTCCTCACTCCCTGGCAATAGGCACACAAAATGAATCACAGGCTGTTATATATGCTTTACAGAATTTCTTAATAACTTTCAATTTAATCACTCAGTCGACTTGTGCAGCACAAGCTTTATGCAATATATATTCTGTTGTTATTTATCACATAAACCCCCCACTAGATTCACTATTTAAACAATTCAAAGCCAGTAATGCCAAAGACAGCTTCACTGTATGTCATTCAGATTCTTGCTCATTCTAATTTGACAGGTCCTATGGCATGATGTAATTTTCATGTAGATGATTTAGTCCCTTTCATTTCGGCAAAAGAAGACCATGAATCTTGGCATTCTAATGCAGGTCATTTACCTTTCACATATAAAATTCCTTTAGGGTTGGTATTATGTCCCAGTGGCAAGAATGCTTGCCTCATACACATGAAGCCATGGGCTTGATTCCCTAGCGCCACGTACAAAGAACATGGCCAGAAGTGGCACTGTGGTTCAAGTGGCAGCATGCCTGCTAGCCTTAGCAAAAAAGAAGCCAGGGACTGTCCTCAGACCCTGAGTCCAAGACCCAGGACAGGAATAAATAAAATAAAATAAAATAAAATTCCTTTTAAACAACCTAAGCAAATTATTGCTAACTGTCCTACTTGTTGACCTTTGCATTTACAAACCCTTCCCCTTGGTGCTAATCTTCAAGACCTGGCTCAAACAATTACATTACATGTTTTGTGTCTCTGTATGTATAACCTAGAATATGGCTTGTGGAAATGTGCCCGGGTCCTTAAAATAATGAGTTTTCATTGATTCACCTGTACAACTCCCTCCAAGTGGGTCAAGACACACAAGTGTCCAAGTATAGTTTTCCAGAAGCTGTACAATTAATTGGTTTCAGTATATATGGAAGTTAAGAAAGCAGGGAATTCATTCATGATAATAGGCATTTGTTCAATTTGCAGTACCTGTAGAAGATCCAAGGATGTGTCTAATATTTGTAGCCACAATACGAACATATGTGTTAGCACTCTATGCATCGAAAGAAAAATATGTGTTTTTATTTATTCGTTTGCAGAAATAATCAGTTGCCCCACCGTGTGTTCAACAAGTATTTCTCCTTGTCTTATCTATGAATAAAAATAATAAAAAAAATGTCTAATCATATGAATGTCTTTTGATTTCCCGAAATAATTGAGAAAAGCACTCTTGCAATTAGGCCATATTCCCAGCCCTCCCCTAATCATTGACACCTCCAATTTGGTTACAGTGTGTGACAATATGCAAGGATTCTTTGACTTCTTTAAATAGGCCGTTTTGCAAGACAGAATGAATGGGACGTGGTGGGGAATAGAGCAGAAAGGGCTCACCAAGTGAATTGGGTAGTGAGAGAACAAACTGAGCTAATCAAGGGACTTAGGAACAGATATATCACAGGAAAAGAGGAACAGATTACAGGAAGCATAAAGAAAGAGAGGTATATACAAATATCATCATTTGGGGATGAATTCCTTTACAATTACTAAGCATAGAGGACATAACAATTTTGAGAATTGAATGTGACACTGAGCATGAAGGATCAGACGTCTGTTTATTTTACTTTATAATATTATTAAGAATTACTAACACATAGAGTTAATGTGTAAATAATTAAGAAATTGAGGGAGTGGTTTGAGGGGTGAAGCAGAGGAATGAAGGGAGAAAAATCAGGAAGGGATAGCAGGTATGAGAAGAAATGCATATGTAATCACTATATGAAGCATGTTTCTGTAACCCCACTGTACATCATCCTAAAAATAAGAAAGAAAATGTAAAAAAACTTAAGTGTAAATGCATTTTGCGGTGGGAAACTAGATGTTTCTATGTATCCAAACAATAACATTCTAAAGTTATTAAAATTTGTGCATTGCTGGAAATATTACAAGTGTTTGGTAGATAATGAAAAAGAAGAAAATTTTTGATTGTGTGTGTGAGTTTGTGTGTGTGTGGGGGTGTGGTGTGTTTGAGTGAGTGACTGTGTGTGTGTGCCTAGTCTTTTGAAGTTATGTCTCATGGTGATCAACATAGAAATGCATTGCTAAGATAGGTTATATAAAATTTGTCAAACGTGGTAATTCCTCCCTCATTTTTCTCTTGCTTCCCTTTCCAATCAACTGATAACCAACTTTGAATGGTTAATTACAACAATTTCTATTCCTTGGTTGCATTCCTTTACCCTTTGTACTTCTCACAGTGTGAAGAAGTCATTTCCTTACTACGATAAAGAAAGAGACAATAGTAAGAGCTCCATGGTCTACTACAGCGACACCTGGTTTACAAACACAGAAAATTAAATCAAAAGAAATAATTTCAAATAAGGATTTCAAAGTAAAAATAAAGAAACCTCCGGATTCCATATATTTGAGATCATTACTAGTGATTCCATGACTGTTTGTGATTATTTCTCCAAAGTATTGAGAAACTGTAATACTCTGCATGGAAAATCCTAGGCATGTATGCCATTTTTACCACTCAGTGAATCCATTGGCTCTGTTTGCCGCTGGTTCACTTCATAGCACATAATGTTTTCCTAAGGCTTTCTATTTCCTTACAAATGAGAGGATGTCATTCTTTCTGAAGGAAGCCTAGAATTACACTATGAATATAAAACCACTTTCTGTTGTTCCATTCATCAACTGATGGCCAGAAGAGTTGGTTACATATGTTTGCTATTTGAGAGAATGCTGCAATGATCATGATCATGGTGGAAGTTTTAGCATGGAATTCTTTATGATCTTTACAGTGAATGCCCACCATTGAGATTGCTCGATCATAATCTATGTGTATATTTTATTGCAGATGTGGTATACTGCTTTGCAGAGTGTCTAAAGAATTTTATTTATTTGAGTTTCAATTATATTTTGTATTTGAGAGCCCTATTTGTTTAGTAGCTACTGCACATCTTCTCCCATATTCGGTGCTCTCCTCTCTCTTCATAATTTGACATATGGAGCTTAGCAATTCCATGGACGTCTTTTTGTACAATACTGTGATTTAATGTGGTTGTTAGATTTTATAGAAATCTGTGAATCTGCGCTCAGAAGCCCTAGTGTTTGTCCTCGTTCTTCTTGCATATTTATTGTATCCATTTTACCTCGAGTCCCTGATCCAATTAGAATTTTTGGTGGTGTGAGGAGACACACATTGATGTACTTTTGGTTGGCGGAAGAGTTTAAAGTGTTCTGCCTTACCATTTCTTGAAAAGTGTGTGCTTTTCTATCCAATTCTTTTGTCTTAATTATAACAAACCAAGGTGTCATAGGTGTATATGTTGACTTCTCTGTCTTCAATCACATTTTCTTGATTTTTGGCCTTTTGTTGTACCAGGCCCAAAAAGATTTTCAACCTGAAGCTTCCAAAAGTTTCAAAGTAGATATTAACATACCTCCAGCACTGTTCTTCCTGCTATGGAGTGTTTTGGCATCAACAAACTGAATTATCCTCAATGTTCAGATATTCCTGCTTCTAGAAAAGCTGAAAGCAAAATCCACTGAGAAAAGAGCCACTTTTATTTAATGGACACAATACTTTTACTTTTGTTTCTACAGAAAACCATTTGGTAAAGGGGAATTTCAAACAACTGACTCTTGTACACGTTGAACCACTGTCCTAAACTCTGTCCCAATACTCCGTTACACATCCAAGGTCTGGAAAATTACTCTATTCTTTCTTGCCATGTACCAGAGATTAAATGGAAGGAAGTAGAACTCTCCACAAGAATGCTTTGAAATTCATGTGATGTCACTCAAGAGCATTTTTTGTCATTTGGAATAGCTGTAGGAAATAGGATTATGCCAGACAATCCTGAATTGTTTATCAATTACCTCAATTTTCTGCCAAGTAATTATGTCGTGGTTTAGATAAAATATAGATAGGTAGATACAAAGAAACTGACAGATAAATCTATACAAACGTACAAAGGCTTTTCCTTTCTACATTAAAATATTTTTTACAAGTAGCCACCAGATTTTCCCAACAATATTTACATTGCACTTTGTGGTCGATATGAAAATTGTTTGAACGAATCAAAATATGCTATCTGCTATGTGCTATCTGCTATGTGCTATGTGCTATCTGCTATGTGTGCTATGTTGTTGCTGGTTGGAATATTCTGTAGATGTCGGTTAAGTCTAGTTGATCTACGCAGGTTTTTAGTTCTGTGGTTTCTTTGTTCACTTTTTGGTGTGTAGATCTGTCCAAAGGTGATAGTGGAGTGTTAAATTCCCAGTTATCAATGTGTTTGGGTCTGTGAATGATTTTAGAGTCATTAGTGTTCGTTTGATGAAGTTGGGTCGTCCTGTTTTTGTTGTGTAGATATATAGGATGGTTATATCCTCCTGAAGCAGAGATCCCTTTATTAGAATGTATTAACCTTCTTTCTTTCTTTTTTAATGTTTTTAATTTGAAGTCACTTTTATCTGATACTAGGATTGCAATGCCAGCGTGTTTATAGAGGCCATTGGATTGACAAATTTGATTCCTGCCTTTCACTTTTACGAGATGTTTACTTTTGCTGGATAGATGTGTGAGCACTGTTGAAGACCTCATGCCTACCTTACAAGGCACTGTTGTGTAAATCTTTGCGGTTAACTATTATATACAGATACCTGGAATACCTGTATATAATATGAGATTGGTGTTCCTGAAGAATACAATTTTGATATAACAACAAATCCTGCACCCTGTACTCAGTAGTTATGTATTTACTGTTACAATCATATGAGTAACTTTTGTTACTGTATTAAAATCTTTTTGGACTGGCAGGCTTTGTTTTGAACCCATTTGATTCACTCGGTTTAAGCAGGGATTCCCTCTACCCAATAACCTGAGATCAATGGCATCTGGAGTTCCTGTAAGTAAGGAGGGTCAGTTAGGGGCAGTGAAGAGAATAGAGTAAAATATTATGGGGAGGTTCGTGATTTTGGTTTAATTACAGTGACGTGGAAATGTGGAGAATAGTAGAATTGGTAGAAAGAAGTAGTTTAAAAAGATAGACAATTCATTTAACAGAGAAGAGTGGAGGTGTTATTCTTAGGAAAGTGTTTTTAAAGAAAGAGAATGTGAAGAGGAAAATAAAGAAAAAATAGTGGAAGACAAATGCACAAAACAGAGAAAATTTATTTTTAAAAAGGGAAAAAAAAAACCAGAAAATCGAACAAGCAAAACAATTTTTTGCTAAAAACAAATAGGTAAAAAAGGAATATAAAAACCAAATGACATTTCAGAAATTGAAAAAACACAATAAAAGCATAAAAAAACTTGGAAAAGAAAATGCAGTCTTCCTTGTTTGGATGGGCTCTTTATTCTCTGGTTTCCTTGCGATGGTCAGCAGTATATTTTGCTGCTTGACATGTTTGACTTGCTTTCAGTTTCTGGGGGTGGATCCACTATGAACTGCATCCCTTGTTGGTGAGATCCTAGGTCGCTCTGGTTCACACAGCTTGCTAGTGGGACTTCGGTATCCTCTGTGGATGGGGCACATGCACAGTTTTGGGAACCCTGGCTCCAAAACTCTGCTGTGGGTCCATTGCTTTCACTTTCAATTTAGAAATTTCAACAGTCAAGTCACCTCTCGCTGAGTCATGGCCTAGGATGACCCTCCTACCTGGGCAGGGGTCCTTCTCCTGGCCAGAGCTAGCTCTCCCTGATTGGTCCCTCATGCCTTTTTCAAACATGGCCCATTCATCCTTGCTCTCTGAAGGCCTACTTTTGTTCCAGTCTGGTCTGAACCTATGCCAGTGACAAAGATGGCACTTTGCTCTAGCAATGGTGGAAGGGCTAAGCTCCAGATACTCCTTCACGGGCGCGAGTGAGTATGTCTTTATAGAGGTACTCACCCTTTCTCTGCTCTTTCAGCCTTTGGGTGCTCAGTCTGCAATTCAGGTCTGTCTGCTGTTGTCTGGAGGATTTTGTCCCTGTTGCTGTTGTGTGCTTTAGGTGCATGGAGTATGGGGAAGTGTGTGGGCGCCAACACTGGCTTGTTGGTGCACCACCAACTGGAACAAAAATCTGTGTTTTCAGGCCAGCAAAGTATATTTTTTCTTCCTGGCCAATATCGCTGTACAGTTATAACTTACTTGGGCTGTCTTTCTAGGAATAAGATTTTCTCTGGTGGGGCAAAACAGTAATGTCAAAATGTGTTTACCTAGGGCTCTGCTGCTACTCCAGCATCTTCTCAAAAGTGAATTGGAATTCCTTCATGATTCTGCTTTGATAAGATTGAGGATGTGGAATAATTTCGATACTCTTGTATTTTATGAAACTCTGTCCATGGACAATGTAAGTATATATTTTGGAGTATGCTACACTTGATGCTTAGAAGAATCTGTTTTTGATAGCTCTATGTTGAATACCTTTGAATAAGTCTGTTACATTCATGTGGAAAATGGATGTACTTCTACACTATGTAATCTTATCTGAGTATTTTGGAAACCGTGTATACTGGTATTAGAATTAGGAAATTGAAAGGGAATACCAAAATTGAGATACACAGGGTAAAAAAAGAGAAACAACTAAAAAAGCAATACTTGCAAAACTGTTTGGTTAAAATGCACTGAACACCACAGTGGGGGAAATGGAAGCGGGAGGAGGGAGGAAGGTATGAGGGACAGGGTAACAAACAGTACAAGAAATATATACAATGCCTAACGGATGAAACTGTAACCTCCCTGTATATCAGTTTGATAATAAAAATTTGAAGAAAAAAAAAAGAACCACATCATCGGTATCAAAATGCCTGATTTCAAGCTCTATTACAAAAGCATTATTAAAAAAATACAGCCTTCTATTGCCAAAAAGGTGATGCCTGATGAATACAATATGGCAGAACACCTTCAGAGATACCAGAGACTTGCAGTCAGCTGATATTTGACCAAGGAATGAGAGACATACAATAGAAAAATTAGCATCTTCAATTATTGGAAATGGGAAAAAAGGATCACCAGAGGGGAAAAAAAAATCAAAACTGATACTAGCATAATAGCAGCACCGATGTCAACTCAAAATGGATTAAGATTTCAACATCAAATGTGAATCCTCATAACTATAATAGAACAGAGTAGCAGAGACATCAGGTCTTCCAGGCCTAGGGAGGAACTTCCTGAACAGAGTCTGAGGCACACAACAGATTGATGAAAGATTGGAAAATGGGAGTACATTAAAATAAAAATTTCTGCACAGCTAAGGACATGGTCATGAAAGCAGACAGACAGCCAAACAGCAATGTAACAGACAAATATTATAAAAGGTTAATGTTTCTCACATACAGGGGACACAAGAAACTAATCCCTCCTAAATCCAACAATTCAATCATGAAGTTCGCCATGGATGTGAAAACAGACTTCCCAGAAGAAGAAATAAAAATGGTAATGACACACAGAAACATAACAACCATCAATGGAAGTAAGTGATATGTAAATAAAAACAACACTGAAATAACATCTTCCCCAAGTCAGAATGAGATATATTCTGACCTCAAGCAACAAGTGCTGGAATTGACTCCCTGAAAGAGGAAATGTACTGAACTGATGTTGGGAATGTAAACTACTACAACCACTCTTGAAAAGAGTATAGAGTAACTTGAAAAGAACACGCAAGGCCTTGCATATGTCCCATTCTGAGCAACAGCATCCAGGATATGACGAGAAAACCTGCACATCCACGTTTATGTTGCACGCTTCAAAAGAGCCAAGAAATGGAAACAAATCCAATGTCCCACTATACATGATTGGATCCAAGCAAATTGTATCTCTGTACAAGGGAATCCTACACAATGATTAGAAAATATTTGGAAAAATGTATTCATTGGGACACAAGCCTGGAACATAGAATGGAACTTTGGCTGGCTGATATGTGTATGTTAGAAATAAGTAACACAGACATGATAAAGAAAGTAGGTACCAATTCAGGGGGAGACAAGGAATGTTCTTGAGAGAAAGGTATCCAAAAGTGACACACAAACACTAATATTTATGTACATAAATTTAGATGGATATCTATATATTACCCAATCTGCAAGGAGTTGTTTTATAGTTAATATTACTAGAGGCTTTAGAGATGAGATTGACAATAGACATTAAGGATATAATTTTTTGTTTTGAAAAAAAATGAAAAAGGAAGTTGTTTGTGCAAGAGGACAATGTGAAGGAAAGAGGCAGAAAAATGAGCAAGGAAATAACAGCTGTGAGAAGAAATTTATGCACATTTTTCTCTCACCAATACTCTCTCAAAATTTCCTTCATTCCTTGTTAATAATTTCTTCATCTATCCTTTGTATACATTATTGGTAAAATGAAATTGTGGTTAGCGAGTAACTTAAACTCCTATTACCCTAGCAAAAGCACGATAACTGGAAGTAAATATTATCAGTTGATTCTGGAGAATTTTGAAGCTCTCTTTCTAATTCTGATCTATTAGATAGAGATAAAGTGCCAAATTTGGTATACAACATCGAAGTTTTGAAACAATTGGAACATTTCAACACTAGTGATACAGAATCATGTGAATATTCACATAAATTTCAGATAATAAGGGATGCCATTTGATTTGATTAAATCTTTTTATAAAACCTACTGATAATCGAGACACAATGTCCTTGGTCAAACAGGGCTGGTAGTAAACAAATTCTTCTGTTTTCTCTTTTAGAATAGCAAAATCAATTTATAAGACACATATTTGAAATCAAGTTCAAAGACATGAACAAGACATATACAGCTAATAAGGGAGAAAAGAACATGAATCATACTAGAAAATGGAGAGCATAGTCCCAGTTCTCTGATTTACTATGAACCACATAATCATAACTGAGCCTACTTTCCCTGATCTTTTTGTAAAAGTAATATTTCATGAATGGTCACCACTGAGGAAAAGCGGTCATAATAATGTAGGTACAAAGTTTTGCGAAAATAGTTAAACTTTCAGAACTAGAATGGTCAACATATTCCTTGATAGGTTCCTGTGAACACTTTGCGTAAAAGTGGATGCTTTTCCAAAGACTGGATCATGGGCAGAACAGAAATATATAGGAAGCAGGAACTCAGGATCCCAAACTCGCCTAGTTGAAAAGTGTGTGAAAACGACTCTCAGGATTCCACTACTGAAACCTCGCTTACTTGTACAAAATCATAGATAAACAATGGACAGGAAGAACAAACAGGACTCCCACTTCTGGGTAGAAGGCAGCATTGAGCACTTCCGTTGTCAAATGCGGAAGTGCTTGTGAATGACATGAGATCATAACCCGGAAGTGACCAATATTAGCCATGTCACAATACTAGTGACCCCACACGGGGGAGACAGGAGTTAAAAGTAACTGTTACTACGGAAAGGTCTACGGTGGATCAGGTTACTTCGTTGATCGGAGAGCCTTCTTCACTAATTTAGTAAGTACAGTTCTCCTTCAGAGACATCTAACCATCATTTCCATCGTTTCCTTTCTTCAGTCATCAGTCCCCATCTCGTGTGGACTAACTTTTCACTCTTTGATAGACACTGTGACATTTCTGGCTACAAAGGTTCTTTGTAATTCCTTTACCGGAAGTCCCATGAGGTAGTCCCTGCTTATTTTACAAAATACAAAGTATTGTCCAACATATCACATAATCAAAAATGTTATGTACCTGGAATTGAGAATGTAGCAATTTCCAATGTGTCTGTCTATAAATTTACTACCATTACTCTCACTTTTATTTAGGTCTAACAATGATATTTCTATGGGGTTGTACTATTGTTTCATGCCCACAACAAATTTAATGCTGGAATTTACTAATATTTGAAACAGTTATTATCTGTAGCTATGACTCTCAGTATTGCCCAATGTTCCCTCAATTTATAGGTCATGTTCTGTTAGATATAATTACCTATAGATCCCTTGACCCATAGTTCAAGTAAGAATACAGGAATATCTAGAATTTATTGTCTGAATTTATATGAGTTCAAACGGGTATTTACCTGTTTGAGACCTGGAAAAGTTGGAAAATTTTGAACTATTTAAGTATAGATATCTACCAGTTAGAAAACATTTTCACAAATATGTTGAACACTTGTCATGAATGAAGTCCATTGAATGTTGGTCTATGACAAAGAAATGAATGATAAAGATTAATATACTTTGTTGACTTCAGTCCTACTGTTACAATTTTGAGATTTCTTCTTATTCCTTTCAAATACAATTATTGCCTGATTATTTGCCTGCGATTAAACAGGTGATATAAAGCTGGATGAAAATTCATGAGTTTTACCACTAGAATACCTTCTTTCATAGTGTATCTTAGGTTTGCTAATTCAGTCTCAGTGGATGTCATTTTAATCAAGACAGGTAATTCATTATTGTCCATGTCCTATTTTTTAATACAGAGCAATTTCCTGTCCCTTGAAAATTTTTTAACAGCACCTGAAATATTTCCACAATTTATAATAATATGCACAATACAAATGGTGTTCTCTAAGTCCTTTCGATGAATAAATTTTTTTTTTTTGCTGTCGAGTATGATTTTGGCTCATATTATGTTGGAGATAAGACTAGGCCCTTTTTAACAGTTAAAAAAGATGGGGAAGATTTACATTGGTTTGTTGCATAATTCCTTTGAATTGGTGCTTTCTTAGAAACCCATATGTAAATGTGGCAGGTATGTGAGTCACTGAAAGGGAATCATCTTTCTCAAGTCAGTGTGTATTGAAGACTTGAAATTTGTCAAGGAATTCCTGATGCTGAGTAAATTGGATACACTATTGGAAATAAGATCTTCCTAGCAATCTATTAAAAATGTTTTACCATTGATTTCGTGAGAACATGATTTATTTGTGAGAAATTTATTCATGTCTACCCGAGAAAGTAAGACACACAGGTGATAATTGTTTTTCTGAAAGCGCAAAAAACAAAAAGTCAAAAAACGTTCATTCATATTTGACAATATTAAGAAATACCAGTAGGTATTATAAGCCACTTATTACCCTGTCACTCTAATTAGATTCATGTAGTTTCTCAGGTGTCTTTTCTTAATGTTTAACCTTAGAAAGTATAACGTTCCTTTGGAATGAGTTACATGCAATGAATTGATTGTTGGCAGCAATGATTATGCTGGGAAAATCAATTATCTATATACTGCAGTGTATTAATATAAGATAGTTGAACAAACTATGGAAGCAAAACATATCCCTTTTTGACTTATTCACAGCATAGGAGGAATAAATTGCAATGTGATTAAAAAGCACAGCGAGAAGATGGGACTTTCTCTTCTGGATTTTGGCCAGTAATTATAATACTGTCATATACTGGCGCTAGAGGACATGAAATGATACCCTAAATCCAAAATGAGTTTGATTGTCCAGTCCTTCTAGTTGTGCTCCCATATATAGGAGACACCAGATCAAAGTAATCCTGGCAAAGTGAACACCTCATTACAAGGGGCTCTTTGCTCCTGGAGGAAGGGATGCACCTCACCTTTAGTAGAATGCTTTATATATAAGAATATTCCCCGTTTTCTTTTTAGGCTTAAGCAGAAACTGTTTATGTAAATTGCATTTTACTTCAACAAAACGGTTATTAATAAATGTGCCAATACTTTTGTGGTACTATCTCTCTGTCCAAATTTGCAACTTTGATCTCATCATTTTTGGAATGTTCTAAAGTTGTAAGCAGCAACATAATCCTTTGTCAAAATATTGTAAAAATGGAGCCAGCAAGACATTCTCTAACTTTAATCTCAATATTCACAAAGCACACCAATTTTATACTAAATCTTGGCAATGTAATATTTAAGGATTTCATCCATGCATTTAGCTATACACACAGATAGATAGATAGATAGATAGATAGATAGATAGATAGATAGATAGATAGATATTTATAGTTATAGATATAGATGTAGACATAGATATAGATATATACCACCTGTTTTATTCCCAGGAAAAGGCAGGACTCACAACTAGTGCTTCATGTTTGTGATGCCACATAATTAGTTTGTCTTCAATAACTGGAAAAGGTAATTTTAAATTCAAAGCATGTCGTGTGAAACGAATAAAGTTTTTGATGAGTTTGATTTACAAATGAATGCTTTTACGGCCTTAAGAATGATTATTCATAAAAAAATCTCGCAAATATTTTGTTTTCTAAGCGGCCTAAATTTAATGAAAGGAAACTCAAGTTTCTTTGTCTTTCTCATTTTAAACCTAATTTTAGTTTAATACTTTAAAGACACTCCATCCCTCTTTGAATGAACAAGAAAAGATGCCTTCATGTCCCTTTAGATAAACAGTGTTGAAATAAGTCATAAACTATCTCCTGTTTTTCTTCTGAAAATGCCTGTAATTTATGTATTAAGAAAATCAGTTCTTACAGGATGTGCATCAAAGAACTCAAAAGTTAATGAGTTGAATATCTTCCAAGTTCTTCAATATTCTTTTGTTTCTCCAAAGAAATGATAATGTTTGAGACATCTGGTCTGGAAGTAATTCTTCATTGGTTTTCTGACAGAATTTTTCTCCTCACAGGAAGTGCAGATATTTCCCTGTCTACCAGAATGCAAGAAGGTAAGCATGTTCCCAATGTCCTTTGAAAGGAACACTTCAAATGGTTCCCATCATATTATGTTTAGCATTCTCAGTATGCAAAACTCTGTGGGGGAGATTCAATGGGATGGAGTTCAGAATTGAGACAGTCTGATAATTGTACAGTGGAATTTTGAATTCGTACTATTGAGACATAAGAATGCAAGTAAATGCCTTGGCCTCAATGCACCTTCCCTGTCAACAGAGGACAGCGTGAATATTGCAAAACAGTAACCGCAAAAAGTCCTTCTATTAATGGAAAAATGTTTCCCAAATTAGGCCTAAGAATTCACAAATGGGAACTGAAATGAATTCGCTTATTATTTCTATGATAATATCAAAAGGCATAGTTATCATTTTTGTCATCACAGAAGGGAATTTCAAATTAATGCATACGTTGTAATTGGAAGAGAAGGGAAAGAATTACATTTTCTCAAAAATATACCAGATTTGCTTAGATATTTTTCTTTGCAGGTGAATCTCTGGATCCTGAAAGGTTACTGCAATGCCCCTATGATAAGAGTCACAAGATCAGGGCCTGCAGATTCCCGTACCATCTGGTGAAATGCAGAAAGGTAGGGTTGCATTTCAAAATGAGGAGTTTGTCATACTTTACTATAAAAATGAATTTGAAGCTTGATATTTGACTAAATATGCTAAATATGTGTCAATGAAATAATAGACTACCTGGGTAGATGTAGTATACACATATTTGTATTTGCTCTTGTAATCTGATCTTTGTGTAGTGCAGATAAGAAATAGCAGTGCAACTTGTTTACAGAACTCTAGGATGAGTAGAACATTGCAAGATGTTTTCTGTAGGACAATTATTTCAGTCTGAGTGTAGCGACTTTATACTTGTTTCCTTGTTCACACTTAACTAATCTAAGTCAGCAATTTAGTAAAGTTTCTAAAAATTAAGACAGATGCATTGCCTTATGGCAGGACATAATTCCTGAACCATGTTACTTTTCAGTAAACCTAGTGATCCTGAATTGATGATAACGAAGATGTGTCTTGCCTGTTGCGTATATTTTGGTGTATTTTTTGTAATGATACCACGACAGGTATTTTCACATAGAACAAGAAATCTTTCAAATGCTAATATAGTTATCTATCCCAATTCAATTTTTTGTGTTAAAAAACATTGCTCTGGGCAGAAAACAATCTTCCCTTTGTTATGCTTTTCAAAGGATGCTCCCTGATTATACATACACGTGTGCACAGAAAGACACATACATATGCATATTCATGCTCATATGTTTTCAAATATTCTTATATCTAAATGCGAATATATACAAATTAGACTGTACATGGGCATGGTATCACACACATGCACCAAGACACACAATGAGGGCATTTCCAATTGTGTTTTCGATCAATGTGTCTTACCCATTCATGTAGCATATATTAATAAATGCCTTTTTACTGAATAAGATGTCATGATTCTGAATGTTTTTAAATGCCAAAGTTATGTTTTAAGTATCCAGCATTTTGCTGATGTGTCAGACCTCCAATCTTGTCATGACGAGTTTAAATCAAAGTACTTTTATGCGAAGAGAGTATGAGGTAAAGAGTCTGAGAGAATCTTATCAACCTCCAGGCCCTAAAAATTGTAAGAAACAGATTGAAGAAGAGTCGAGGTTGTACTAGCCCGTCCTCTTGTGCTAGACTGGTGTTAGTACAGCACACAAGCCCAAGGTAAAACCACAAGTCAAGCATAAAAACAGCAACCCTTTCCTTATCCCCCATTAATTTGTACTATTTTTATTTTTTACATCCTGGTTCAATAGAATCATCCGGACATTGCTGCCAAATTGGCCACTTGTCCCTTCAATGCTCGGCACTTGGTGCCGCGCGATCAACTCAGTAAACATATAGCAACATGTGAAGACCAAAGTTGCATTGAGGATGATATAGGTAAGCTTGATACACGAAACAGAAATCAGATCTGATTCAGATTCAGCCTGTTACATATTGTGATTCCATTTTCCTTATTTTCCTTCTTGCAGTTACTATGACTTGGTCCCAACCCCAAGAGAAGAAATCTGGAAATACAGAGCATCGCCTTTCCTCTGAGGAAGACTGGGATAAAGGTAAAGAGATTGATTAAATTTTGAGTTAGTGCTGTAACTGAATGCCAGTTTAGAGATAGATGCAAATAATAGTAAACTCTTTAGCTCAACATGAAATTTAATGTATGCTAACATAGATAAAGCTATTATGCTCATCCTCATATATGAAGACATGCATTCAGAAATGATTTCTTTAAAGAATATATATAAAACAGGGTTGTCCATCTATAGTTTAGGACTCTTTCTTTTCCATGATTATTATCCACTTAAATCATTGATATATTAGGTCCTTAAGGTGGTTATTATTTCATTATTACCTATGTCTTTCCTTGGCCATGTAAATGTTAGAGAAAATGTAATATATACCCTGGAGACAATATCCATTTTTCTGTTTGCCAGAATCCTTGGAAAACCCTAGCCCAAATTTTGTTTGGGGCAGAGCAGAGTCTTCTAGCCAAAACAGGTAAGAAAATGATATTATCACTTTGGCAAAGATCTATTTCTTAGAAATAAAGGAAACAATTATGATAGGTGGAAGAGCTGCCTTTTTCTTTTAGGAATAAAAAAACTTCCTCTTTTCAGAGAAATATTCAGATTGGTGTCTGAACGGTGATTGGTGAAAGCATGCATGTGTAAATCTGCAATTACTTCATGATCTTAAAACATTTCCAGGGGCTGGGGATATGGCCTAGTGACAAGAGTGCCTGCCTCGGATACACAAGGCCCTAGGTTCGATTCCCCAGCACCACACATACAGAAAACGGCCAGAAGCGGCGCTGTCGCTCAAGTGGCAGAGTGCTAGCCTTGAACGGGAAGAAGCCAGGGACAGTGCTCAGGCCCTGAGTCCAAGGCCCAGGACAGGCAAAAACAAAACAAACAAATAAACAAAAAAACATTTCCAAACAAATTCATTGATATCTATGGAACGTCATACTCAAATTGGTCTCGGAGTACCATTCAATATTGAGAAAATGTTACAGATATGACAGTATGTCAGAGCCACTGTTCACTTTTCAATGACATACGTTTCGATTTAATTTTATTCACAGAAATAACCAATGAGCGGCTGAAATTCCTCTTCATGTAAGTAGCTACTAAAATCATAAGGAGATTAATTTGATTAAATGTAGTAAAAAGCAACTATACAGATACATTGTGTTATTTGGGTTTGTGTGTTATATGCCCTTTGCTCAACAAGAATAGCAATAACTGTATCATGTGTGTTTACAGCCTGTTTTCATTTTTCAATATTTTATTGCAAACCTTCACCAAATATTTGTGAAAAGGCCTCCTTTACATGGATCTGTGATACCTTGAATATTCTGTTTAAAAATCACACCAGATGTTCGCCCACGTATACCGTTTGTAAGGCAAGGATAACTTCCAATTTAGATTTTTGAAAGATCTCTATATGTGATTACAGAGTAAAAGGAAGTGTGTTGTTCCCTGCTGTCACTTTCATATTCAACAAAATAACTTGGGAAACAAGAAGAAAAAGTTTCTGGGGACTCTGTGGATTGATGAGACAACCTGAGAAAATTTAGGAGGCTTATAGTTATATTTTCCTTTTATCCCATACTAAGTCACTTTCCACAAAAATAATGCCTCCTTTTTTCATTTATTGGTTGTATCTCATCTAAGATAGAGAATTTTGGATGAAATATTATGACTTGGATCTCAAATCTTAGGATAATCATTTCTCATGTAGTCCACAATATTTACTATTTTTGTTATAAGACTTGGGCTCATTTCATATTTTGTGTCCCTGTCATGTGACACTGATTATACTTGTATAGGTGAGACATAAACAAACTGTTCTATTACTTAGATGAAACTTATTATGTTACCTAAACTAAGGTTAGAAGAAATGTACCTGTTTCATGATCATAATGGATTCTCTGGGTATTAACGTGTTCACCTACCTTCAAGTGATTTGAAACCCATAGAGTTTCATACCATAAGTCAACAGCAGTTGCCCATTGGTCCATTTCTGCGTATATGGAAGTTGAAAAAAGCAAGAAATTCTTTCAGAATAATAGGCAGTTGTTCAGTTTTGCATATCTGTACAACAACTATGTAACTTTCTATTGTTCTTAGGCAGAATCAGAAATGTATATTATCACACCTTCCACCATAATGCAAAGATCTTTTTTCTATTTTCCTTTGCAGAAATAATCCGGAGGCCTACTATTTGAGGACTACATATTTTTCCTTGTCTTGCTAATGACATGAAATAATAAATATTACTTTCGGCACGGTCAATGCGTTTTCATTTCCACTAGCTTTTAAAACTTACTAATTTGGTTAGCTTGTATATTGTTTGTAATGAACGCTGACATCAATGTTAGGGTGAAATCCTTTACTGAAATATACCTTTTCAATTCCTCTTAGAAGCATATTTAGGTTTTACGAGATGAACGATGATCATGAAATGAAAATCTGGATACATAAACATGTATAAAATTCTTCTATAACTTTTTTCAGTTAGATTTGAATGTGAAAAACGCTTTTTTGTCAATGATCTCCCCCTTGCATTAAAAATATTATTAAAATTACCTCTTTTAGTAGAGAATTTACATTTATATGTTCCACCATATGGGTGAGCTACAAAACTACTGCTTGATTGTGTGTGTGCGTGTGTGTGTGTGTGTGTGTGTGTGTGTTTGTGTCTTTGTTGGGACTATTTAATTTATAATTTGTAATTAAATTTTATTGACAAGGTGATGCAAATGAGTTACCATTACATAATAAAGCATTGAGTACATTTCTTGTCATTTTAGTTACAACCTCACCCATTTTTCAGTATCTTTCAAAGGTCAGATATCAATATATACAAGATCCAGTGTTCCAAACTCATATCCAGTCACCACAGGAGGACTCCACCGGTTTTTCACGTAGTATATTAAACATAAGGACAATGATAAAATCCTCCTGTTCCCATGTCTTGCAGATATGATGTAACATCACTGGCAAAACCATATAGAAATATTATTTGAGAAGAAGTTTTATACTTTACAGACAACAAGTCTATGCCCCACCCAAGTGATAAAATATTTAAAATAACTCATGCGCCCTAGACGATTTATATGGCCATTGATAGCAGGCATTGTACCCTTTATTTTCTTAGTTGCCTCTGCTGCACCAGCTACTGTGTGTTTGACACAAAGTGTGCAAACGTCTCACTATGTTAATCAGCTTGCTCATAACACTATGCAAGCCCTGCACGTGCAATCAGTGAAATCAATCATTTTTACCACCGGGTAAGTTATCAAAGGAAGTTATCAAAGAAAGTCCACCATTGGCTTGTCCAATAGAATGGGCCCGTCTCCATCCTACTCCTTGGAAGTTCATGAATGGTCTTAGTACGAGCTAGCCATATTCCACTATGAATGGAAGCCCCCTACTACTGACCAACCACGTAGACTGACTAAGAAGCACCTTTGTCAATTTAAATCTCACTCCTGAGGATAGGCTCACAGGCCCATGCTATATTCTTATTTATTTATTCATTTTTTGGTTTTTAACCATTAATTAAAGAGATTTTATAACTATTATTTCACCTTCAACTAAAGTGTTATGTAGACACCATACTTAAAATCATTCCAAGGTTCCAAAGAGGCCTGAATTTCCTCTTCCTTTACAAGGGTTCCTATATGTGCAGTGGGATAAGATGTTGATTTTATGAAAACTATTTAGAGGTCATAATAGTTTCTGGTGAGAAAAATATTGAGCTACAATGTAAAATGAAGTCTCAAGGGAAGGGATGGTTCCATGTTTGGTTTAAGTGGTCTCTGTACCTAAATATACACATTTTGGGTACTGATGATCCCCTTGCTATTTTATTGTTGGGACATACAATATACATTATATTAGTGGAACCATTCAATACATAATAGCTCGTTAAACTCCTCTTGGTCAGCCAAATTTGTAGACACTGAATCCCCCAAAATTAGTGGAAGAAAAGTGTCAATAATTTGATTCCTGTATAAAAACTAGTAAAGAGAAATATTATGCTGAAATCAAGAGCCAGATGATAAAAATACAAATGTCTCCTAAAGCAAAATTTACAAAAACATTTTTGTAAACCAATTCTAAAACTTATCAGGGGGAAAGATACGAGGGAGTTGGAAGTGTGGGGAAGTGTGGGTAACATGAAGAACTAGAAATATACTTACAGACTTACATATGAACCTCTAATCCTTTGGTACATCACTCTGAAAATAAAGGAAAAAATTAAACTATCAAGAAAAAAAGAGGAAGTTATGTGGTATGAAATAGTTTATGGTCCTAATCTGAATCCTTTAGAAATAATGCCATTGTAGACATGAACGGATTAGATTCAATCAGTTGATCAGAGAAAATGAATAGGGACTTGATGAGCATCATGCAACCCCCAAGCTTATGCAGCTGATTGGGCAGAATTGAGAAAATTAAAAGGATCTCAAACCACTGCGGTAGATAATAAGGAAGACTCAGATGGCTCAGACACTGAGGAAAAATTACGCAAGGAGCTTACTAAAGACAGATTGACCCATGTGGAGAAAATTTTGGAATCAATTATAGCCCTATTGTCACAACATTATCCGAAGCAGCAAACTCCTGTAAAGGTAAAGACTTGTGGGACCTGCCCAGAATCCTGGCGGACTTTCATCCTTTCCCACCACAACCTCTGCCTGATAGGGTCTCACAGCTAGTACCATTTCTGCCTGTGCTGTTTAAAGCGCCTGGTCCTCCTACAGTAAACGTGGCACACTTCCTTGGCGCAGACTTATCAAGAAGGGAGGATATTTCTGGTTTTCATTTATTCCCTGACAGGCAAGATGAAGATAGCAAAAGAGTTCATCAGTGTTTGTCATTTAAACAAATAAGAGATCTAAAGAATGCTTGTTTTCAATATGGCCCTACAGTACCACTTACTCAAGTCATTCTTATTTATTTATTTATTTATTCATTGGCCAGTCCTGGGACTTCAACTCAGGGCCTGAGCACTGTCCCTGGCTTCTTTTTACTCAAGGCTAGCACTCTGCTCCTTGAGTCACAGCGCCACTTCTGGTCATTTTCTATATCTCTGGTGAGGGGTAATCAAACCCAGGGCTTCATGTACATGAGGCAAGCACTCTTGCCATTAGGCCATATTCCCAGCACACTCAAGTCATTCTTGAACCTTGGCTACTAAAACTTTATGCCCAAATTGCCAAGCAGCCCTCAGGCCCTCTAAGATAAAAGGAGGAATAAATGACTATATTCAGCTTTGTGCGGACATTGGGCCATCCTAGCTGCATGGCCTCATGCTCCAAGGGCCGACTGTAACAGAGTTCTTAAGCATGTCCTGGATGGGGAGGAGGCGACGGGGACATTTATGTACTGCTCGGATTCCTGGCATATGTTTTTCCTGCCGACAAAGGGGCCACTTAATGGCTCACTGACTTAATCAGAAAAGGAGATTTATTACTGAAATTTCTCCCCTCTGTAAAAACGGGAAGCATTGTGTTACAAATTTCAGATCTAATTTGAATGACTCTGGCCGCCAGATTTCAGTAAGCTGGCAGAGGAGCCAGCCCCTGGCCCCACAGAAAAATTTTGGAGCCGCTCCTTCTTTCCCCTAAACTCAAGCATATCCCCCAAAAACCTGCAGCAACAATCAGTTTCAAGTCTCCTCTGAGCAACAACAGAAAGTGCAGGACTGGATCTCTGTTCCTCTACCTGCACAGTACTGACTTCCAAAATGGTATTTTAGCCCCCTCTACAGGAGTCATTGGCCCACTTCCAAGGGAATCTGTTGGCTTATTTTTAGGCCATAGCAGCTCTGCTCTGAGGGGCTTACCTATTATTCCAGGAGTGATCAATCAGGACTCTAATGTAGAAATAAAAATCATGGCTTCAATGCTTGCTAGTGTTACCACTAAAATGCTCACTACCTAAATGCCGCCATTCACAAAATAACGCATGATATGTGAATAGGCACTGGGGATTATAAGACCCAGAATCTAGTAAATACCCCAAAGCAGATTGACCAGTGGCTGCAGGAGATATGTCTAGAGGCATGGGGTTGGGTATGTCCCACAGTAAAAAGGATGGTTCTTAGGCCTGGTTTATTCAAGGGGCCCAGGAACCCTACTTTGACTTCATAGTGCGCCTTCAGAAAATTATTGATAGAACAGTACAAGGTGTATTTTTGGACACTCAAAAGATGAAGCTATTGGGACAGACGCTGGGTGCTAGTGTGAAAGTACCCAAATCCGGGAAATTAAACTGTTTTGGCTGTGGGGACAAGGGCATACTAAAATGAATTGTGTAAAAATAAAACTGGCAAATACAAAGTCGCCTAGGATATTCCCTCTCTGCAAACGTGGGGTACATTGGGCCCAAGAATTTTGATCTAAAACTGACATTGGTGGACATATGCTTCCCCTTTCATCGGAAGCAGCACAGGGAGAAAGTACAAGGTGTTCAGGAAAGGGGGCATGGTCGCATTCCTATGAACGAGCCTTCCCCAACATCTTTTCGTTACAACCAGCCCAGATTGGGAGTGCCACAGTGGACCTTTTCTCAAGCCCAACCTTAACTTTCCCTGCTAATTTCCAGAATTAGAACTTGCATATACGGTCCCTTACCATGGGGGACTTGGGGCCTTCTTTTGGAGCATTCCAGTTTAATTGCTAAAGGGGTGTTATTTGTACCAGGAGTAACTGACTCTGACTACATAGGACAAATTAAAATCCTTAAGACCTCCCCTGTACCTTATGATATTAATTCTGGTGATCGTATTACACAATTGATTTTCTTTGCTTACATATTTATATCAACTTCTGCAAACCCTTATCAAGGAGGTTTTGACAGTATGAAATATCAATGTGTTTTCTGGATTCTCAATGAAGCATACAAACCACCTTGTTGTAAATTTTATATAGGAAAGAGGCATTGCTAGCTACTGGCTAAGACATCACAATAATCAACCAGATTGAATGGGGCATCGGGGCAGGGTGACTCAAACTATCAAATGCAGAATAAAAGGTGTTAGTAGTACACTTGATTCAGTTATTAAGCAAAATCTTGAATATCAGAATATTACTGATGGTGAGGCCAATATTCCATTTTTGATCCGTAATTTTTGTAAGTACCTATTAACGTAATTGTACTAGACGTCTTTGAACAATGGGGAGCTCATTTAGTTTTCCCTTGATGTTCAGATGCATGTCTTTCTCAGTAAGATTACTTACTCGGCAGACAGATTGTCCAGTTTGTCGTGAGCAAAGGCCCTTATCTAAAGAAAAGTTGGCAGCCAAATTGCAAGTTGTTGGAGGTAAGTTAGCTTCAAATCATATTGAGGTTTCTATCTCTACCTAGAACTCTCCTAATTCTGTTCTTAAAAAGAATTCTCACAAATGGAGATTGCTCACTGGTTGTCGACCTCTAAACTCAGCTATGAGGCCTATAGATACTTTACATCTTCGCTTGCCCCAATTATGTATGATTCCTTTCAATTGGAATATTATACTAAGATTTGCAAGATTGTTTCTTTACTATTTTCTTATTTGATGAGGACCTATCATGCTTTGCTTTTACTTTAAGTCGGATTAATCTCCAAGGACCCCATGGAAGGTTTAAATGGAAATTATTGCCACCAGGCATGATGAACTCACCGACTATGTGTCAAACTTTTGTAGCCAGAGCACTAGAACCTATTAGGAAAAGATTTGCTCAGGTTTCATGTATTCATTATATGGATGACTAATTATTTGCTTCACCTAATAAAGATATTCTATCAGACTTATTACAAATTTTGTCCTTCCACTTGCAATAAAATGGTTTACTAGTTGCCCCTGATAAAATCTGGACAGAGGAGCCATTAAAGTATCTAGGATATTTAGTTAAAAACAAAAAAAAATCAAGCAATTATTCTCCAATTTATAAAAATTCGTACTGAAAAATTAAATACTCTTGATTTTCAAAAGTTACTAGAGGACATTAAATGGCTTCATCCTTCCTTAGACATTCCCACATATGCTTTGCAAAATTTATTCTCCATTCTTCAAGAGGATTTAACTTTAAATAGCCCTTGTGTATTAACTAGTGAGGAAAGTCAGGAATTACTTTTAGTAGAAAAACCCCTGACTCAAAATTTCTTATCCCGGGTAGACTTTTCTGTCCCTAATGGGCTATTAAATCTACTTACAAAGTTTACCCCACAGGGGGAATAGCATAGTTCAACAAGACTTTGATATGTACCAGGCACACATTGTCAGAAATGTAAACCACATGTCTGGAGATAATCAGCTTTATTATCATGCATGTAAAATGTGCCTGGAAATCAATGGGCAGGACAACTACTTGATTATCATCCCCACACCTAAATAACAATTCAAATTTGCATTACAAACCCCTGATCTCCTCCCTTTTTCATTAAATGGCTTTAATGGAGAAGTTTTATACAAATTACATTCTAGTCTTTTAAGGAAATTATTTCAATAACAAATTTATAGTACTGATAATATTTGACTTTCTAAGCTCATTCTAAATTCACCTAATAGTTTTGAAGATAGTACCAAAAATAGCAAATGTGCTTTTTGGACAGAAGGTAAATATCAAGATTTCCTCACTCCCTGGCAATAGGCACGCAAAATGAATCACAGGCTTTTATGTATGCTTTACAGAATTTCTTAATAACTTTCAATTTAATCACTCAGTCGACCTGTGCAGCACATGCTTTATGCAATATATATTCTGTTGTTATTTATCACATAAACCCCCCACTAGATTCACTATTTAAACAATTCAAAGCTAGTAATGCCAAAGACAGCTTCACTGTATGTCATTCAGATTCTTGCTCATTCTAATTTGACAGTTCCTATGGCATGATGTAATTTTCATGTAGATGATTTAGTCCCTTTCATTTCGGCAAAAGAAGACCATGCATCTTGGCATTCTAATGCAGGTCATTTACCTTTCACATATAAAATTCCTTTAGGGCTGATATTATGTCCCAGTGGCAAGAATGCTTGCCTCATACACATGAAGCCATGGGTTTGATTCCCTAGGGCCACGTACATAGAAAATGGCCAGAAGTGGCACTGTGGTTCAAGTGGCAGCGTGCCTGCTAGCCTTGAGCAAAAAAGAAGCCAGGGACTGTCCTCAGACCCTGAGTCCAAGACCCAGGACAGGAATAAATAAAATAAAATAAAATAAAATTCCTTTTAAACAACCTAAGCAAATTATTGCTAACTGTCCTACTTGTTGACCTTTGCATTTACAAAACCTTCCCCTTGGTGCTAATCTTCAAGACCTGGCTCAAACAATTACATTACATGTTTTGTGTCTCTGTATGTATAACCTAAAATATGGCTGGTGGAAATATGCCCGGGTCCTTAAAATAATGAGTTTTCATTGATTCACCTGTACAACTCCCTCCAAGTGGGTCAAGACACACAAGTGTCCAAGTATAGTTTTCCAGAAGCTGTACAATTAATTGGTTTCAGTGTATATGGAAGTTAAGAAAGCAGGGAATTCATTCATGATAATAGGCATTTGTTCAATTTGCAGTACCTGTAGAAGATCCAAGGATGTGTCTAATATTTGTAGCCACAATACGAACATATGTGTTAGCACTCTGTGCATCGAAAGAAAAAAATGTGTTTTTATTTATTCGTTTGCAGAAATAATCAGTTGCCCCACCGTGTGTTCAACAAGTATTTCTCCTTGTCTTATCTATGAGTAAAAATAATAAAAAAAATGTCTAATCATATGAATGTCTTGATTTCCCCTAATAATTGAGAAAAGCACTCTTGCAACTAGGCCATATTCCCAGCCCTCCCCTAATCATTGACACCTCCAATTTGGTTACAGTGTGTGACAATATGCAAGGATTCTTTGACTTCTTTAAATAGGCCGTTTTGCAAGACCGAATGAATGGGAAATGTGGTGGGGAATAGAGCAGAAAGGGCTCACCAAGTGAATTGGGTAGTGAGAGAACAAACTGAGCTAATCAAGGGACTTAGGAAGAGATATATCACAGGAAAAGAGGAACAGATTACAGGAAGCATAAAGAAAGAGAGGTATATGCATATATCAACATTTTGGGATGAATTGCTTTACAATTACTAAGCATAGAGGACATAACAATTTTGAGAATTGAATGTGACACTGAGCATGAAGGATCAGACCTCTGTTTATTTTACTTTATAATATTATTAAGAATTACTAACACATAGAGTTAATGTGTAAATAATTAAGAAATTGAGGGAGTGGTTTGAGGGGTGAAGCAGAGGGATGAAGGGAAAAAAATCAGGAAGGGATAGCAGGTATGAGAAGAAATGCATATGTAATCACTATATGAAGCATGTTTCTGTAACCCCACTGTACATCATCCTAAAAATAAGAAAGAAAATGTAAAAAAATTAAGTGTAAATGCATTTGGCGGTGGGAAACTAGATTTTTCTATGTATCCAAACAATAACATTCTAAAGTTATTAAAATTTGTGCATTGCTGGAAATATTACAAGTGTTTGGTAGATAATGAAAAAGAAGAAAATTTTTGATTGTGTGTGTGAGTTTGTGTGTGTGGGAGGGTGTGGTGTGTTTGAGTGAGTGACTGTGTGTGTGTGCCTAGTCTTTTGAAGTTATGTCTCATGGTGATCAACATAGAAATGCATTGATAAGATAGGGTATATAAAATTTGTCAAACGTGGTAATTCCTCCCTCATTTTTCTCTTGCTTCCCTTTGCAATCAACTGTTCACCAACTTTGAATGGTTAATTACAACAATTTCCATTCCTTTGTTGCATTCCTTTACCCTTTGTACTTCTCACAGTGTGAAGAAGTCATTTCCTTACTACGATAAAGAAAGAGACAATAGTAAGAGCTCCATGGTCTACTACAGCGACACCTGGTTTACCAACACAGAAAATTAAATCAAAAGAAATAATTTCAAATAAGGATTTCAAAGTAAAAATAAAGAAACCTCCGGATTCCATATATTTGAGATCATTACTAGTACCATGATTGTTTGTGATTATTTCTCCAAAGTATTGAGAAACTGTAATACTCTGCATGGAAAATCCTAGGCATGTATGCCATTTTTATCACTCAGTGAATCCATTGGCTCTGTTTGCCGCTGGTTCACTTCATAGCACATAATGTTTTCCTAAGGCTTTCTATTTCCTTACAAATGAGAGGATGTCATTCTTTCTGAAGGAAGCCTAGAATTACACTATGAATATAAAACCACTTTCTGTTGTTCCATTCATCAACTGATGGCCAGAGGAGTTGGTTACATATGTTGGCTATTTGAGAGAATGCTGCAATGATCATGATCATGGTGGAAGTTTTAGCATGGAATTCTTTATGATCTTTACAGTGAATGCCCACCATTGAGATTGCTCGATCATAATCTATGTGTATATTTTATTGCAGATGTGGTATACTGCTTTGCAGAGTGTCTAAAGAATTTTATTTATTTGAGTTTCAATTATATTTTGTATTTGAGAGCCCTATTTGTTTAGTAGCTACTGCACATCTTCTCCCATATTCGGTGCTCTCCTCTCTCTTCATAATTTGACATATGGAGCTTAGCAATTCCATGGACGTCTTTTTGTACAATACTGTGATTTAATGTGGTTGTTAGATTTTATAGAAATCTGTGAATCTGCGCTCAGAAGCCCTAGTGTTTGTCCTCGTTCTTCTTGCATATTTATTGTATCCATTTTACCTCGAGTCCCTGATCCAATTAGAATTTATGGTGGTGTGAGGAGACACACATTGATGTACTTTTGGTTGGCGGAAGAGTTTAAAGTGTTCTGCCTTACCATTTCTTGAAAAGGGTGTGCTTTTGTATCCAATTCTTTTGTCTTAATTATAAAAAACCAAGGTGTCATAGGTGTATATGTTGACTTCTCTGTCTTCAATCACATTTTCTTGATTTTTGGCCTTTTGTTGTACCAGGACCAAAAGATTTTCAACCTGAAGCTTCCAAAAATTTGAAAGTAGATATTAACATACCTCCAGCACTGTTCTTCCTGCTATGGAGTGTTTTGGCATCAACAAACTGAATTATCCTCAATGTTCAGATATTCCTGCTTCTAGAAAAGCTGAAAGCAAAATCCACTGAGAAAAGAGCCACTTTCATTTAATGGACACAATACTTTTACTTTTGTTTCTACAGAGAAACATTTGGTAAAGGGGAATTTCAAACAACTGACTCTTGTACACGTTGAACCACTGTCCTAAACTCTGTCCCAATACTCCATTACACATCCAAGGTATGGAAAATTACTCTATTCTTTCTTGCCATGTACCAGAGATTAAATGGAAGGAAGTGGAACTCTCCACAAGAATGCTATGAAATTCACGTGATGTCACTCAAGAGCATTTTCTGTCATTTGGAATAGCTGTAGGAAATAGGATTATGCCAGACAATCCTGAATTGTTTATCAATTACCTCAATATTCTGCCAAGTAATTATGTCGTGGTGTAGATAAAATATAGATAGGTAGATACAAAGAAACTGACAGATAAATCTATACACACGTACAAAGCCTTTTTCTATCTACATTAAAATATTTTTTACCAGTAGCCACCAGAGTTTCCCAACAATATTTACCTTACACTTTGTGGTCGATATGAAATTTGTTTGAACGAATCTGCTATGTGCTATGTGCTGTCTGCTATGTGCTATGTGCTATCTGCTATGTGTGCTATGTTGTTGCTGGTTGGAATATTCTGTAGATGTCGGTAAAGTGTAGTTGATCTACGCAGGTTTTTAGTTCTGTGGTTTCTTTGTAAAGTTTTTGGTGTGTTGATCTGTCCATAGGTGATAGTGGAGTGTTAAATTCCCCAGTTATCAATGTGATTGGTTCTGTGAATGATTTTAGAGTCAGTACTGTTCGGTTGGGTCGTCCTGTATTTGTTGTGTAGATATATAGGATGGTTATATCCTCCTGTACTAGAGATCGCTTTATTAGAATGTACTAACCTTCTTTGCTTCTTTTTTAATGTTTTTAATTTGAAGTCAATTTTATCTGATACTAAGATTGCAATGCCAGCGTGTTTATAAGGGCCATTGGATTGACAAATTTGTTTCCAGCCTTTCACTTTTACGAGATGTTTACTTTTGCTGGATAGATGTGTGAGCACCATTGAACACCTCAGGCGTACCTTACAAGGCACTGTTGTGTAAACCTTTGACGTTAACATTTATATACAGATACCTTGTATACCTGTATATAATATGAGACTGGTGTTCCTGAAGAATACAATTTTGATATAACAACAAATCCTGCACCCTGTACTCAGTAGTTATGTATTTACTGTTACAAACTTATGAGTAACTTTTGTTACTGTATTAAAAAATTTTTGGACTGGCAGGCTTTGTCTTTGAACCCATTTGATTCACTCGGTTTGAGCAGGGATACCCTCTACCCAATAACCTGAGGACAGTGGAATCTGGAGTTCCTGTAAGTAAGGAGGGTCAATTAGCGGCAGTGAATAGAATAGAGTAAAATATTATGGGGGAGGGTCATGATTTTGGTTTAATTATTGACGTGGAAATGTGGAGAATAGTAGAATTAGTAGAAAGAAGTAGTTTAAAAAGATGGACAATTCATTTAACAGAGAAGAGTGGAGGTGTTATTCCTAGGCAAGTATTTTTAAAGAAAGAGAATGTGAAGAGGAAAATAAAGAAAAAATAGTGGAAGACAAATGCACAAAACAGAGAAAATTTATTTTTAAAAAGGGAAAAAAAAAACCAGAAAATCGAACAAGCAAAACAATTTTTTGCTAAAAACAAACAGGTTAAAAAGGAAAATAAAAACCAAATAACATTTCAGAAATGGAAAAAACCACAATAAAAGCATAAAAAAAAACTTGGAAAAGAAAATGGAGTCTTCCTTGTTTGGATGGCCTTTTTAGTCTCTGGTTTCCTTGCGATGGTCAGCAGTATATTTTGCTGCTTGCCATGTTTGACTTGCTTTCAGTTTCTGGGGGTGGATCTACTTTGAACTGCATCCCTTGTTGGTGAAATCCTGGGGCGCCCTGGTTCACACAGCTTGCAAGTGGGACTTCGGTATCCTCTGTGGATGGGGCACATGCACAGTTTTGGGAACCCTGGCTCCACTACTCTGCTGTGGGGCCATTGCTTTCACTTTCAATTTAGAAATTTCAACAGTCAAGGCGGTGCATCTCTCGCTGAGTCATGGCCTAGGATGACCCTCCTACCTGGGCAGGGGTCCTTCACCTGGCCAGAGATAGCTCTCCCTGATTGGTCCCTCTTGCCTTTTTCAAAGATGGCCCATTCATCCTTGCTTTCTGAAGGCCTACTTTTGTTCCAGTCTGGTCTGAACCTATGCCAATGACAAAGATGGCACTTTGCTCTAGCAATGGTGGAAGGGCTAAGCTCCAGATACTCCTTCACGGGCGCGAGTGAGGATGTCTTTATAGAGGTACTCACACTTTCTCTGCTATTTCAGCCTTTGGGTGCTCAGTCTGCAATCCAGGTCTGTCTGCTATTGTCATTTTTAGAATGTTCTAAAGTTGTAAGCAGCAACATAATCCTTTGTCGAAATATTGTAAAAATGGAGCCAGCAAGACATTCTCTAACTTTAATCTCAATATTCACAAAGCACACATATTTTATACTAAATCTAGGCAATGAAATATTTAAGGATTTCATCCATGCATTTAGCTATACACACACATATATAGATAAATAGATAGAAATAGTTCAGAATTGAGACATTCTGATAATTGTACAGTGGAATTTTGAATTCGTACTATTGAGACATAAGAATGCAAGTAAAAGCCTTGGCCTCAATGCACCTTCCCTGTCAACAGAGGACAGCGTGAATATTGCAAAACAGTAACCGCAAAAAGTCCTTCTATTAATGGAAAAATGTTTCCCAAATTAGGCCTAACAATTCACAAATGGGAACTGAAATGAATATTATTTGAGAAGAAGTTTGATACTTTACAGTCAACAAGTCTATGCCCCACCCAAGTGATAAAATATTTAAAATAACTCATGCGCCCTAGGCGATTTATATGGCCATTGATAGCAGGCATTTTATCCTTTATTTTCTTAGTTGCCTCTGCTGCACCAGTTACTGTGTGTTTGACACAAAGTGTGCAAATATCTCACTATGTTAATCAGCTTGCTCATAAAGCTATGCAAGCCCTGCACGTGTAATGAGTGAAATCATTCATTTTTACCACCGGGTTTTCAATGTTCAGCAGAAAAGAAGTTATCAAAGAAAGTACTCCATTGCCTTGTCCAATAGAATGGGCCCGTCTCCATCCTACTCCTTGGAAGTTCATTTATGGTCTTAGTACGAGCTAGCCATATTCCACTATGAATGGAAGCACCCTACTACTTACCAACCACGTAGACTGACTAAGAAGCACCTTTGTCAATTTAAATCTCACTCCTGAGGATAGGCTCACAGGCCTATGCTATATTCTTATTTATTTATTCATTTATAGGTTTTTAACCATTAATTAAAGAGATTTTATAACTATTGTGTCACCTTCAACTAAAGTGTTAAGTAGACACCATACTTAAAATCATTCCAAGGTTCCAAAGAGGCCTGAATTTCCTCTTCCTTTACAAGGGTTCCTATATGTGCAGTGGGATAAGATGTTGATTTTATGAAAACAATTTAGAGGTCATAATAGTTTCTGGTGAGAAAAATATTGAGCTACAATGCAAAATGAAGTCTCAAGGGATGGGATGGTTCCATGATTGGTTTAAGTTGTCCCTGTACCTTAATATACACATTTTGGGTACTGCTGATCCCCTTGCTTTTTTATTATTGGGACATACAATATACATTATATTACTGGAACCATTCAATACATAATAGCTCTGTTAAACTCCTCTTGGTCAGCCAAATTTGTAGACACTGAATCCCCCAAAATTAGTGGAAGAAAAGTGTCAATAATTTGATTCCTGTATAAAAACTAGTAAAGAGAAAGGTTATGCTGAAATCAAGAGCCAGAGCATACAAATACAAATGTCTCCTAAAGCAAAATTTACAAAAACATTTGTGTAAACCAATTCTAAAACGTATCAGGGGGAAAGATACAAGGGAGTTAGAAGTGTGGGGTGATGGAGGAGGTAACATGATGAACTAGAAATATACTTACAGACTTACATATGAACCTCTAATCCTTTGGTACATCACTCTGAAAATAAAGGAAAAAATAAAACAATCAAGAAAAAAAGAGGAAGTAATGTGGTATGAAATAGTTTATGGTCCTAATCTGAATCCTTTAGAAATAATGCCATTGTAGACATGAACGGATTAGATTCAATCAGTTGATCAGAGAAACTGAACAGGGACTTGATGAGCATCATGCAACCCCCAAGCTTATGCAGCTGTTTGGCAAGAGTTGAGAAAATTAAAAAGATCTCAAACCACTGGGGTAGATAATAAGGAAGACTCAGATGGCTCAGACACTGAGGAAAAATTATGCAATGAGCTTACTAAAGACAGATTGACCCATGTGGAGAAAATTTTGGAATCAATTATAGCCCTATTGTCACAACATTATCCAAAACAGCAAACCCCTTTAAAGGTAAAGACTTGTGGGACCTGCCCAGAATCCTGGTGGACTTTGATCCTTTCCCACCACAACCTCCGCCTGATAGGGTCTCACAGCTAGTACCATTTCTGCCTGTGCTGTTTAAGGTGCCTGGTCCTCCTACAGTAAACGTGGCACACTTCCTTGGCTAAGACTTATCAAGAAAGGAGGATATTTCTGGTTTTCATTTATTCCCTGACAGGCAAGATGAAGATAACAAAAGAGTTCATCAGCCTTTGCCATTTAAACAAATAAGAGATCTAAAGAATGCTTGTTTTCAATATGGCCCTACAGTACCACTTACTCAAGTCATTCTTATTTATTTATTTATTCAATGGCCAGTCCTGGATCTTCAACTCAGGGCCTGAGCACTGTCCCTGGCTTCTTTTTACTCAAGGCTAGCACTCTGCTCTTTGAGTCACAGCGCCACGTCTGGTCATTTTCTATATCTCTGGTGAGGGGTAATCAAACCCAGGACTTCATGTACATGAGGCAAGCACTCTTGCCAGTAGCCATATTCCCAGCACACTCAAGTCATTCTTGAAACCTTGTCTACTAAAACTTTATGCCCAAATTGCCAAGCAGCCATCAGGCCTTCTAAGGAAAAGGAGGAATAAATGACTATATTCAGCTTTGTGCAGACATTGGGCCATCATAGCTGCAGGGCCTCATGCTCCAAGGGCAGACTGTAACAGAGTTCTTACGCATGCCCTGGATGGGGAGAAGGCGATGGTGACATTTATTTACTGCTTGGATGCCCGGCATTTGTTTTTCCTGCCAACAAATGGGCCACTTAATGGCTCACTGACCTAATCAGAAAAGGAGAGTTATTACTGAAATTTCTCCCCACTGTAAAAATGGGAAGCATTGTGTTACAAATTTCAGATCTAATTTGAATGAGTCTGCCTGCCGGGCCAGCTGGCAGGGGAGCAGGAATCCTGACTGAGGGGCGGCGGGGATAAGGAAAAGGAATAATAAGGCAAGAGAAAAAAGACAAGAGACAAAGATGGGGTATGGGAGGTCTGCAGCCATAAGGTTGATCTTCAAGACTGCAGCAACAGTTTATTCCAACTCCCAGCTTATATGCAGTTTTGGAACCAGGGAATAGCATAGGATTGTAAAAATTCCAGAACATAAAGAGGCTTTGAAGTTTGCAACATTTGATTACAGTAGACACAGGACAAGGTTGATTAACATAGGAATCTACTCCAGCGGACATAGCAAGGTGGGGACATAGCAAAGCAATTCCGGATAGTGGCTGTGAACAAATGTCCTTGCCTTTAGCATATCCTGGCGGTAACAGCACAGCCAGAGGTGATAATGAACCTAGGTGCAGGTTTGGCTCCCGACATCTTGGCGACATCTGCACAGCCAGAGGTCAGGATGAGCTTAGCTGCTAGCTCCGCTCCCGACTGTTCCCCCGTCTTTTTATTAAAAGAAGCGAACCCGCCTGTCTTAGGTGGGGTGGGTACCTCAGCCTGCTTTAACCGTCTTAGGGAACAACTTCAGAGCAGTGCTGAAGGCCCTGTCTTAGTTCGGTCTAAGGCTGGCACCGCCTCATACCCGTCTCTGGCTGCGGTTCCTCTCGGGGGAAATTCATTTACTTGGAGCTTGACCTTATGCAGCTGGCTGGCTAAACTCATGAAAGAGTTTTGCAATATGCGTACAATGCAAGGGAGACATAGGCAAGCCATCAGCAAAAGTATCCCTGGGCCGAGCAATGTCATTACAGCCCCTTAACATTAGATAAGGAAGGGACATACTGTTGAAGTTGTTCAAACAGTTCTTTTGCTGTTTCTGCCACTTAAAGTCCAAAGGTGGAGCTTGTTCTAGTCCGGCTAATGGTCTATGGAGTTGAAAGAGATCTAAGGACAAGTTATTATGGTGCCAAATACCATTTAGATGTGCTACAACTTGTTCCCAAGGATAGCTCGACCATTATACTTATGGAGGGTCACACAAATAAAGTCAAACCCAGCATGACAGTGTACCCATTGCAAAGTTTGTAAGGCACGGATTTGTTCTCCCAGTGACAACACAGATTCATATAATGCTTCTAACTTTTGTTCTACCTTATCATCAATCCTGCCTTGAAAGTGCAGGGCTTGCGTGGTATTATGAGCAAGCTGATTAACATGGTGAGCTGTCTGCACATTTTGTGTTAAAGCCACAGTAGCCGCTGCAGCAGAGGCAGCTAAAGCAAATAAAGGCTAAAATTCCTGCTATTAATAGCCCTACAAATCGTCTAGGGCACATAAGTTCTTTTAAATGTTTTAAGCCTTGAGCATAGTAAATTCTGCCATTTCTTCCCAACATGTAAATTATATAGATTACTCAGCCTCTTGGAAAGCTTATATTTTAACTATATCTCATTCTCCAACAGCGGTCCTTTGCAGAAGGGGACCCCCTTTTTGTGGTTTTCCTTGCCTGCTCCTCCTTCAAAAGTATTAATTCCTTATTATAAATGGGTAGCCACCTTAGTCCATATGTGCCGTGTGGAATCTTGTAAGTATCTTGGACGACCTGGGTTCCATTTTGTTGATTCTTTTCTATTGAATGATGTTCCTCCTTAGTTGCCTCTGCAGGACTGTTTTTTTGTTGTTATACTCCTTTACTTTTCTTTATTGTGGACGGTTTTGTTTTTTCCATCGAATGTGTATTCTAATTTCGTGGATATCCAAAGAAGTTGGTGGCTTTTAGTGCTTGAATTGTGTTCTTCCAGGCTGTCCTTCATCAAAAATTTTAGTTGAGAGGTTTGACATGATTCTGATAAGTTTTGCTTGTTCTAGAGTTCTATACGCTTTAATTTTTGTGACTGGTGGATTTTCCTCTAGGTTCTGGTCTCTAAGATGGTCAGGATGCTTCTTCTGCTTGTGTAAGGCTTCCCCTTTGAGATTGGTGGTAATTATCGGCAATAATTCTATTGAATATGTGTGGTATATCTCTTCTCTGATATACTATTCCTTTATATTTTCCAACAATGTGCAGATTATGTCTCTGAATTTGTCTTGTGTTTCGTGGATAAATCCTTCATGAAGTTTGATAGCATTTTGGAGTATGATAGTCCCTCTGTCCAATATCAGCGGAGTTGTCTTAGATCATGAGATTCTCGATTCTTCTTTTCGGTCCTTGGATATGCAGACTCCAATAGGATTAGCTTTATGGAAATTGACCTGTTATTGGTAGCTAGATCAGCTCTGCATGTGGTAGTTCCTTATGTTAAGTAATTGAATTTTGTTTCTTTTTCATGCACTGTTGGCCTCAAAATACTAGGTTCTTCTTTAGATGAGGAGTTGGCTGTATCTATTTTTACTTTTATTTCTTTCCTTATTTTCGATGTTCCATCAAGAAATATTTTCTGTGTTCCTGACATTTGTTTTTATGGAATTCTGTGTTGATTGTTCTGGCAATTTCAGCTGTCATAGCAAGAACTTTTCCTTATTCTCCATCTGTATTAATCAGTATTGTTTTTGGGGGTTGGGGTTTGACGACCATTTATGAAATTTGTAAGAGTTCTTTGTGATTTCACATCTGGGATGCAGGAGTTATGAAGGCTTGATTTCCCCTATACTTCCGATTGGTAGCTCATATGTGGCAGTATTATTGAACAAGTTTATAACTGCTTCAATATTTAATAGCGTTCACTTTTGTCCACAAGGCTTCCAACGTTTCTTATTAACAGTATTCTTTTTTTTATTTAATAGTTTTCCTGATAATGGACATTCTTTTCTGGCTATGTCTAATATGATAGTCATTTTGATTTGCATTTCTCTTACAGCCTGTGGTATAGAGCACTCATCATGTGTCTCCAGGCCATTCTCATTTCCAACTCAGACCGACTAATAATTGATGGTCTTAATTTCGTTGTCTTTATATTCGAAAATATTAGCACAACATATATTTTGTAAATATTTGTAATTCAGATAAACTTAAGGACTTCTGTTATGTGAAGTTTGTTTAAAAATCCGTTTCCCTAGCAACAAGATATATCCCACAATTCACTAAATTTAATATTTAAAATCTGAAATTCCTTGACAGATTACAATCTTCTTATTTGGAATAAAGCTAGACACCTGTGTGTAGGGGAGCCAGAGTCTGTTTCAATGTCGTGACATTTTACTAAGGCAGTAGAGGTCGCCTTTCATTTCTTTTTGGTCTCAACAAATAAACTAAACACAAATGATAAAGTATGATTTCTTGTCTTGTTCTTGGATACCTTGAGAGATTGTTGTCACCAGCAATATCATTAATTTAAAGAAAGGAAACAAAAACTGCTACACATCCTAAATTTTAAAGTATAGATACTATCATAATTTGGAAAACCGTATTCCCTGGGATTTAGCCTTCAAAAGTAGATATCACGGAAAATCAATATGAAAATGACTCATAAATATGCTTATAATATTTGTAAGCTAAGTTCACATGGTATATAGATATAAAAAGGTCTCAGGTTAAGGCTAGAACATTTTTGGTTGACAATGTGTTGTGCAAAAGGGGTACAGTTACATAATAAGGCAGTCAAAGGATGCACAACTCCTTAACAAAATATTAGCTACCAGATTCCAAAAACAGAATACAGAAGCCTATGTGGTTTCAGTACAAACTGTGGTGTCATGCCATGTCCCTGAGGCAGGGGTATAATCGCCAGGGCCAGGATTTTCTTTCTCATCCTTCAATGTTCATGAATAAGGAGAACCAATATTGTCAACTTTCCATATTGCTAAAGATGTTATAGAAATTCACTTCAAAACCCCATGAAAATCTAACTATATTCTTTAATGAAATAGGAAAAGCAATCCAAAAATTCATATAAAATAGGAAGATCTAGAATAGCTAAGGAAATTGAAGGCAAAAAGACCACAAAAAAAAAAAAAAAACCAAAACACAGTAATGCCACAACAATGTTCATCACAGCGCAGTTTGTCATAGCGAGAATCTGGAACCAACCCAGATGCCCCTCAGTAGATGAATGGATCAGTAAAATGTGGGACATACTCACAATGGAATTTTATGCCTCTATCAGAAAGAATGGCATTGCTCCATTTGTCAGCAAATGGAAGGACTTGGAAAAAAATTATACTAAGTGAAGTGAGCCAGACCTAAAGAAACATGGACTCTATGGTCTCCATTATTGGGAATAATTAGTACAGGTTTAGGCAAGTCATAGCAGAGCATCACAAGGCCCAATAGCTATACCCTTATGAACACATAAGATGACGCTAAGTGAAATGAACTCCATTTTATGGAAACGATTGTTATATCACAGTTGTAACTACTTTCAACATCCCATCTGTATCTGTAGCTTCTATTGTTGATGATGTTCTTGTATCACCTTTCAGTGGTTGTAACTACACTATCTCTGTAATCTTATCTGAGTATTTTGGAAACCGTGTATACTGGTATTAGAATTAGGAAATTGAAAGGGAATACCAAAATTGAGATACACAGGCTTAAAAAAGAGAAACAACTAAAAAAGCAATACTTGCAAAATTTTTTGGTGAAAATACACTGAACACCACAGTGGGGGAATGGAAAGGAGGAGGATGGAGGAGGGTTTGAGGGACAGGGTAACAAACAGTACAAGAAATGTATACAATGCCTAACGAATGAAACTGTAACCTCACTGTATATCAGTTTGATAATAAAAATATGGGAAAAAAAAAGAAGCAGCATCAGCTGTATCAAAATGCCTGATTTCAAGCTCTATTACAAAAGCATTATTAAAAAAATACAACCTTCTATTGCCAAAAAGGTGATGCCTGATGAATACAATATGGCAGAACACCTTCAAAGAAACCAGAGACTTGCAGTCAGCTTATATTAGGGAAAGGAATGAGAGACATACAATGGAAAAAAGTAGCATCTTCAATAATTGGAGATGGGAAAAAAGGATCAATACAGGAAAAAAAAAATCAAACGTGATCCTAGCATAATACTAGCACCGATGTAAACTCAAATTGGATTAATATCCCAACATCAAATGTGAATCCTCGTAATTATAATAGAACAGAGTAGCAGAGACATCAGGTCTTCCAGGCCTAGGGAGGAACTTACTGAATAGAATTTGAGGCACACAACAGATTGATGAAAGATTGGAAAATGGGAGTACATTAAAATAAAAATTTCTGCACAGCTAAGGACATGGTCACGAAACCAGACAGACAGCCAAACAACAATGTAACAGACAAATATTATAAAAGGTTAATGTTTCTCACATACAGGGGACACAAAAAACTAATCCCTCCTAAATCCAACAATTCAATCATGAAGTTCGCCATGGATGTGAAAACAGACTTCACAGAAGAAGAAATAAAAATGGTAATGACACACAGAAACATAACAACCATCAATGGAAGTAAATGATATGTAAATAAAAACAACACTGAAATATCATCTTCCCCAAGTCAGAATGAGATATATTCTGACCTCAAGCAACAAGTGCTGGAGTTGACTCCCTGAAAGAGGAAATGTACTGAACTGATGTTGGGAATGTAAACTACTACAACCACACTTGAAAAGAGTATGGAGTATCTTGAAAAGAACACGCAAGGCATAGCACATGTCCCATTCTGAGCAACAGGATCCAGGATATGACGAGAAAACCTGCACATCCACGTTTATGTTGCACGCTTCAAAAGAGCCAAGAAATGGAAACAAATCCAATGTCCCACTATACATGATTGGATCCAAGCAAATGGTATCTCTGTACAAGGGAATCCTACACAATGATTAGAAAATATTTGGAAAAATGTATTCATTGGGACACAAGCCTGGAACATAGAATGGAACATTGGCTGGCTGATATGTGTATGTTAGAAATAAGTAACACAGACATGATAAAAAAAAGCAGGTACCAATTCACGGGGAGACAAGGAACTTGCTTGAGATAAAGGTATCCAAAAGTGACACACAAACATTAATGTTTATGTACATAAATTCAGATGGATATCTATATATTACCCAATCTGCAAGGAATTGTTTTATATTTAATATTACTAGAGGCTACAAGCTTTAGAGATGAGATTGACAATAAACATTAAGGATATAATTTTTTGTTTTGGAAAAAATAATGAAAAAGGAAGTTGGTTTGTGCAAGAGGACAATGTGAAGGAAAGAGGCTGAAAATGAGCAAGGAAATAACAGATGTGGGAAGAAATTTATGCACATTATTCTCTCACCTCAATACTCCCTCAAAATTTCCTTGAATCCTTGTTAAAAATTTCTTCATCTATCCTTTGTATACATTATTGGTAAAATGAAATTTTGGTTTGCTAGTAACTTAAACTCCTATTACCCTAGCAAAAGCACCATATCTGGAAGTAAATATTATCAGTTGATTCTGGAGAATTTTGAGGCTCTCTTTCTAATTCTGATCTATTACATAGAGATAATGTGCCAAATTTGGTATACAACATCGAAGTTTTGAAACAATTGGAACATTTCAACACTAGTGATACAGAATCATGTGAATATTCACATAAATTTTAGATAATAAGGGATGCCATATGATTTGATTAAATCTTCTTTTTCAAATCTACTGATAATCGAGACACAAATGTCCTTGGTCAAACAGGGCTGGTAATAAACAAATTCTTCTGTTTTCTCTTTTAGAATAGCAAAATCAATTTATAAGACACATATTTGAAATCAAGTTCAAAGACATGAAGAAGACATACACAGCTAATAAGGGAGAAAAGAACATGAATCATACTAGAAAATGGAGAGCATAGTCCCTGTTCTCTGATTTACTATGAACCACATAATCATAACTGAGCCTACTTTCCCTGATCTTTTTGTAAAAGTAATGTTTCATGAATGGTCACCACTGAGGAAATGCGGCCATAATAATGTAGGTACAAAGTTTTGCGAAAATAGTTAAACTTTCAGAACTAGAATGGTCAACATATTCCTTGATAGGTTGCTGTGAACTCTTTGCGTAAAAGTGGATGCTTTTCCAAAGACTGGATCATGGGCAGAACAGAAATGTATAGGAAGAAGGAACTCAGGATCCCAAACTCGCCTATTTGAAAAGTGTGTGAAAACAACTCTCAGGATTCCACTACTGAAACCTCGCTTACTTGTACAAAATCATAGATAAACAAAGGACAGGAAGAACAAACAGGACTCCCACTTCCGGGTAGAAGGCAGCATTGAGCACTTCCGGTGTCAAATGCGGAAGTGCTTGTGAATGACGTGAGATCATAACCCGGAAGTGACCAATATTAGCCATGTCACAATACTAGTGACCCCACACGGGGGAGACAGGAGTTAAAAGTAACTGTTACTACAGAAAGGACTACGGTGGACCAGCTTACTTCGTTGAGAGGAGAGCCTTCTTCACTAATTTGGTAAGTACAGTTCTCCTTCAGAGACATCTAACCATCATTTCCCTCGTTTCTTTCCTCAGTCATCAGTCCCCATCTCCTGTGGACTAACTTTTCACTCTTTGATATACACTGTGACATTTCTGGCTACAAAGGTTCTTTGTAATTCCTTTACCAGAAGTCCCATGAGGTAGTCCCTGCTTATTTTTCAAAATACCAAGTATTGTCCAACATATCACATAATCAAAAATGTTATGTTCCTGGAATTGAGATTGTAGCAATTTCCAATGTGTCCGTCTTCAAATTTACTACCATTACTCTCACTTTTATTTAGCTCTAACAATGATATTTCTATGGGTTTGTACACTTGTTTCATGCCCACAACAAATTTAATGCTGGAATTTACTAATATTTGAAACAGTTATTATCTGTAGCTATGACTCTCAGTATTGCCCAATGTTCCCTCAATTTATAGGTCATGTTCTGTTACATATAATTACCTATAAATCCCTTGAGCCATAGTTCAAGTAAGAATACAGGAATATCTAGAAATTATTGTCTGAATTTATATGAGTTCAAACGGGTATTTACCTGTTTGAGACCAGGAAAAGTTGGAAAATTTTGAACTATTTAGTATAGATATCTACCAGTTAGAAAACATTTTCACAAATATGTTGAACACTTGTCATGAATGAAGTCCCTTGAATGTTGGTCTATGACAAAGAAATTAATGATAAAGATTAATATACTTTGTTGACTTCAGTCCTACTGTTACAATTTTGAGATTTCTCCTTATTCCTTTCAAATACAATTGTTGCCTGATTATTTGCTTGCGATTAAACTGGTAAAATACAGCTGGATGAAAATTCATGAGTTTTACCACTAGAATACCTTCTTTCATAGTGTATCTTAGGTTTGCTAATTCAGTCTCAGTGGATGTCATTTTAATCAACAAGACAGGTAATTCATTATTGTCCATGTCCTATTTTTTAATACAGAGCAATTTCCTGTCCCTTGAAATTTTTTAACAGCACCTGAAACATTTCCACAATTTATAATGATATGCACAATACAAATGGAATTCTCTAAGTCATTTCGATGAATAAATTTTGTTTTTTGCTGTCGAGTATGATTTTGGCTCATAATATGTTGGAGATAAGTCTAGGCCCTTTTCAACAGTTAAAAAGGATGGGGAAGATATACATTGGTTTGTTGCTTAATTCTTTTGAATTGGTGCTTTCTTAGAAACCCATATGTAAATGTGGCAGGTATGTGAGTCACTGAAAGGGAACTATCTTTCTCAAGTCAGTGTGTATTAAAGACTTGAAATTTGTCAAGGAATTCCTGATTCTGAGTTAAATTGGATACACTATTGGAAATAAGATCTTCCTAGCAATCTATTAAAAATGTTTTACCATTGATTTCGTGAGAACATAATTTATATGTGAGAAATTTATTCATGTCTACCCGAGAAAGTAAGACACACACTGGTGATACTTGATTTTCTGAAAGCGCAAAAAACAAAAAGTCAAAAAACCTTCATTCATATTTGACAATATTAAGAAATACCAGTAGGTATTATAAGCCACTTATTACCCTGTCACTCTAATTAGATTCATGTAGTTTCTCAGGTGTCTTCTCTTAATGTTTAACCTTAGAAAGTATAACGTTCCTTTGGAATGAGTTACATGCAATGAATTGATTGTTGGCAGCAATTATTATGCTGGGAAAATCAATTATCTATATTCTGCAGTGTATTAATATAAGATAGTTGAACAAACTATGGAAGCAAAACATATCCCTTTTTGACTTATTCACAGCATAGGAGGAATAAATTGCAATGTGATTAAAAAGCACAGCGAGAAGATGGGACTTTCTCTTCTGGATTTTGGCCAGGAATTATAATACTGTCATATACTGGCGCTAGAGGACATGAAATGATACCCTAAATCCAAAATGAGTTTGATTGTCCAGTCCTTCTAGTTGTGCTCCCATATATAGGAGACACCAGATCAAAGTAATCCCGGCAAAGTGAACACCTCATTACAAGGGGCTCTTTGCTCCTGGAGGAAGGGATGCGCCTCACCTTTAGTAGAATGCTTTATGTATAAGAAAATTGCATTTCCCGTTTTCTTTTTAGCCTTAAGCAGAAACTGTTTATGTTATTTGCATTTTATTTCAACATAACGGTTATTCATAAATGTGCCAATACTTTAGTGGTACTATCTGTCTGTCCAAATTTGCAATTTGATCTCATCATTTATAGAATGTTCTAAAGTTGTAAGCAGCAACATAATCTTTTGACGAAATATTGTAAAAATGGAGCCAGCAAGACATTCTCTAAATTTAATCTCAATATTCACAAAGCACACCTATTTTATACTAAATCATGGCAATGAAATATTTAATGATTTCATCCATGCATTTAGCTATACACACACATATATAGATATATAGATAGATAGATAGATAATTATAGATATAAATATAGATATATATGTAGACATAGATATAGATATATACCACCTGTTTTATTCCCAGGAAAAGGCAGGACTCACTACTAGTGCTTCATGTTTGTGATGCCACATAATTAGTTTGTCTTCAATATCTGGAAAAGGTAATTTTAAATTCAAAGCATGTCGTGTGAAACGAATGAAATTTTTGATGATTTTGATTTACAAAAGAATGCTTTTACTGCCTTAAGAATGATTATTCATAAAAAAAACTCGCAAATAGTTTGTTTTCTAAGCGCCCTAAATTTAATGAAAGTAAACTCAAATTTCTTTGTCTTTCTCATTTTAAACCTAATTTCAGTTTAATACTTTAAAGACACTACTTCCCTCTTTGAATTAACAAGAAAAGATGCCTTCATGTCCCCCCTTATATAAACAGTGTTGAAATAAGTCATAAACTCTCTCCTGTTTTTCTTCTGAAATTGCCTGTAATTTGTGGATTAAGAAAATCAGTATTTACAGGATGTGCATCAAAGACCTCAAAAGTTAATGAGTTGAATATCTTCCAAGTTCTTCAATATTCCTTTGTTTCTCCAAAGAAATGATAATGTTTGAGACATCTGGTCTGGAAGTAATTCTTCATTGGTTTTCTGACAGAATTTTTCTCCTCACAGGAAGTGCAGATATTTCCTTGTCTACCAGAATGCAAGAAGGTAAGCATGTTCCCAATGTCCTTTGAAAAGAACACTTCAAATGGTTCCCATCATATTATGTTTAGCATTCTCAGTATGCAAAACTCTGTGGGGGAGATTCAATGGGATGGAGTTCAGAATTGAGACATTCTGATAATTGTACAGTGGAATTTTGAATTCGTACTATTGATACATAAGAATGCAAGTAAATGCCTTGGCCTCAATGCACCTTCCCTGTCAACAGAGGACAGCGTGAATATTGCAAAACATTAACCGCAAAAAGTCCTTCTATTAATGGAAAAATGTTTCCCAAATTAGGCCTAAGAATTCACAAATGGGAACTGAAATGAATTCGCTTATTATTTCTATGATAATATCAAAAGGCATAGTTATCATTTTTGTCATCACAGAAGGGAATTTGAAATTAATGCATACGTTGTAATTGGAAGAGAAGGGAAAGAATTACATTTTCTCAAAAATATACCAGAGTTGCTTAGATATTTTTCTTTGCAGGTGAATCTCTGGATCCTGAAAGGTTACTGCAATGCCCCTATGATAAGAGTCACAAGATCAGGGCCTGCAGATTCCCGTACCATCTGGTGAAATGCAGAAAGGTAGGGTTGCATTTCAAAATGAGGAGTTTGTCATACTTTACTACAAACATGAATTTGAAGCTTGATATTTGACTAAATGTGCTAAATATGTGTCAATGAAATAATAGACTACCTGGGTAGATGTAGTATACACATATTTGCTCTTGTATTCTGTATTTGCTCTTGTAATCTGATCTTTGTGTAGTGCAGATAAGAAATAGCAGTGCAACTTGTTTACAGAACTCTAGGAGGAGTAGAACATTGCAAGATGTTTTCTGTAGGACAATCATTTCAGTCTGAGTGTAGCGACTTTATACTTGTTTCCTTGTTCACACTTAACCACTCTAAATCAGCAATTTAGTAAAGTTTCTAAAAATTAAGACAGATGCATTGCCTTATGGCAGGACATAATTCCAGAACCTTGTTACTTCTAAGTAAACCTAGTGATCCTGAATTGATGATAACGAAGATGTGTCTTGCCTGTTTCCTATAATTTGGTGTATTTTTTGTTATGATACCACGACAGTTATTTTCACATAGAACAAGAAATCTTTCAAATGCTAATATAGTTGTGTATCCCAATTCAATTTTCTGTGTTAAAAAACATTGCTCTGGGCAGAAAACAATCTTCCCTTTGTTATGCTTTTCAAAGGATGCTCACTGATTATATATACACATGTGAAGAGAAAGACACATACATATGCATATTCATGCTCATATGTTTTCAAATATTCTTATATCTAAATGGGAATATATACAAATTAGACTGTACATGCACTTGGTATCACACACATGCACTAAGACACACAATGAGGGCATTTCCAATTGTGTTTTCGATCAATGTGTCTTACCCATTCATGTAGCATATATTAATAAATGCTTTTTTACTGAATAAGATGTCATGGTACAGAATGTTTTTAGATGCCAAAGTTATGTTTTAAGTATCCAGCATTTTGCTGCTGTGTCAGACCTCCAATCTTGTCATGATGAGTTTAAATCAAAGTACTTTTATGCGAAGGGAGTATGAGATATAGAGTCTTAGAGAATCTTATCCACCTCCAGCCCCTAAAAATTGTAAGAAACAGATTGAAGAAGAGTCGAGGTTGTACTAGCCCGTCCTCTTGTGCTAGACTGGTGTTAGTACAGCACACAAGCCCAAGGTAAATCCACAAGTCAAGCATAAAAACAGCAACGCTTTCCTTATCCCCCAATAATTTGTGCTATTTTTATTTTTTACATCCTGGTGCAATAGAATCATCCGGACATTGCTGCCAAATTGGCTACTTGTCCCTTCAATGCTCGGCACTTGGTGCCACGCGATCAACTCAGTAAACATATAGCAACATGTGAAGTCCAAAGTTGCATTGAGGATGATGTAGGTAAGCTTGATACACGAAGCAGAAATCAGATCTGATTCAGATTCAGTCTGTTACATATTGTGATTCCATTTTCCTTATTTTCCTTCTTGCAGTTACTATGACTTGGTCCCAACCCCAAGAGAAGAAATCTGGAAATACAGGGCATCGCCTTTCCTCTGAGGAAGACTGGGATAAAGGTAAAGAGCTTGATTAAATTTTGAGTTAGTGCTGTAACTGAATGCCAGTTTAGAGATAGATGCAAATAATAGAAAACTCTTTAGCTCAACATGAAATTTAATGTATGCTAACATAGAGAAAGCTGTTATGCTCATCCTCATATATGAAGACATGCATGCAGAAATGATTTCTTTAAAGAATATATATAAAACAGGGTTGTCCATCTATAGTTTAGGACTCTTTCTTTTCCACGTTTATTATCCACTTAAATCATTGATATATTAGGTCCTTAGGGTGGTTATTATATCATTATTACCTATGTCTTTCCTTGGCCATGTAAATGTTAGAGAAAATGTAATATATACCCTGGAGACAATATCCATTTCTCTGTTTGCCAGAATCCTTGGAAAACCCTAGCCCAACTTTTGTTTGTGGCAGACCAGAGTCTTCTAGCCAAAACAGGTAAGAAAATGACATTATCACTTTGGCAAAGATCTATTTCTTAGAAATAAATGAAACAATTATGATAGGTGGAAGAGCTGCCTTTTTCTTTTAGGAATAAAAAAACTTCCTCTTTTCAGAGAAATATTCAGATTGCTGTCTGAACGGTGATTGGTGAAAGCATGCATGTGTAAATCTGCAATTACTTCATGATCTAAAAATATTTCCAGGGGCTGGGGATATGGCCTAGTGACAAGAGTGCCTGCCTCGGATACACAATGCCCTAGGTTCGATTCCCCGGCACCACACATACAGAAAACGGTCATAAGCGGCGCTGTGGCTAAAGTGGCATAGTGCTAGCCTTGAGCGGGAAGAAGCCAGGGACAGTGCTCAGGCCCTGAGTCCAAGGCCAAGGACAGGCAAAAACAAACAAACAAAAAATTTCCAAACAAATTCATTGATATCTATGGAAAGTCATACTCAAACTGGTCTCGGAGAACCATTCAATATTGAGAAAATGTTACGGATATGACAGTATGTCAGAGCCATTGTTCACTTTTCAATGACATACCTTTCGATTTAATTTTATTCACAGAGAGAACGAATGAGCGGCTGGAATTCCTCTTCATGTAAGTAGCTACTAAAATTATAAGGAGATTAACTTGATTAAATGTAGTAAAAAGCAACTATACAGATACATTGTGTTATTTGGGTTTGTGTGTTATATGCCTTTTTCTCAACAAGAACAGCAATAACTGCATCATTTGTGTTTACAGCCTGTTTTCATTTTCCATATTTTCTTGCAAACCTTCACCAAACATTTGTGAAAAGGCCTCCTTTACATGGATCTGTGATACCTTGAATATTCTGTTTAAAACTCACACCAGATGTTCGCCCACGTATACAGTTTGTAAGGCAAGGATAACTTCCAATTTAGATTTTTGAGAGATCTCTATATGTGATTACAGAGTAAAAGGAAGTGTGTTGTTCCCTGCTGTCACTTTCATATTCAACAAAATAACTTGGGAGACCAGAAGAAAAAGTTTCTCGGGACTCTGTGGATTGATGAGACAACCTGAGAAAATTTAGGAGGCTTATGGTTATATTTTCCTTTTATCCCATATTAAGTCACTTTCCACAAAAATAATGCCTCCTTTTTTTCATTTATGGTTTGTATCTCATCTAAGATAGAGAATTTTGAATGAAATATTATGACTTGGATCTCAAATCTTAGGATAATCATTTCTCATGTAGTCCACAATATTTACTATTTTTGTTATAAGACTTGGGCACATTTCATATTTTGTGTCCCTGTCATGTGACACTGATTATACTTGCATAGTTGAGACATATGCAAACTGTTCTATTACTTAGATGAATCTTATTATGTTACCTAAACTAAGGTTAGAAGAAATGTACCTGTTTCATGATCATAATGGATTCTCTGGGTATTAACGTGTTCACCTACCTTCAAGTGATTTGAAACCCATAGAGTTTCAAACCATAAGTCAACAGCAGTTGCCCATTGGTCCATTTCTGCGTAAATGGAAGTTGAAAAAAGCAAGAAATTCTTTCAGAATAATAGGCAGTTGTTCAGTTTTGCATATCTGTACAACACCTATGGAACTTTCTATTGTTCTTAGGCAGAATCAGAAATGTATATTATCACACCTTCCACCATAATGCAAAGATCTTTTTTCTATTTTCCTTTGCAGAAATAATCCGGTGGCCTACTTTTTGAGGACTACTTATTTTTCCTTGTCTTGCTAATGACATGAAATAATAAATAATACTTTCAGCACGTTGAATGCGTTTTCATTTCCACTAGCTTTTAAAACTTACTAATTTGGTTAGCTTGTATATTGTTTATAATGAAAGCTGACATCAATGTTAGGGTGAAATCCTTTACTGAAATATACCTTTTAAATTTCTCTAAGAAGCATATTTAGGTTTCACGAGTGGAATGATGATCATGAAATGAAAATCTGGATTCATAAACATGTATAAAATTCTTCTATATCTTTTTACAGTTAGATTTGAATGTGAAAAACGCTTTTTGGCCAATGATCTCCCCCTTGCATTAAAAATATTATTAAAATTACCTCTTTTAGTAGAGAATTTAAATTTATATGGTCCTCCATATGGGTGAGCCACAAAACTACTGCTTGATTGTGCGTGTGTGTGTGTGTGTGTGTGTGTGTGTGTGTGTGTTTGTGTCCTTGATGGGACTATTTAATTTATAATTTGTAATTAAATTTTATTGACAAGGTGATACAAATGAGTTACCATTACATAATAAAGCATTGAGTACATTTCTTGTCATTTTAGTTACAACCTCCCCCATTTTTCAGTATCTTTCCAAGGTCAGATAACCATATATACAAGATCCAGTGTTCCAAAATCATATCCAGTACCACAGAGGGACTCCACAGGTTTTCCACGTAGTATATTAAACATAAGGACAATGATAAAATCCTCCTGTTCCCATGTCTTGCAGATATGATGTAACATCACTGGCAAAACCATGTATGGCACATAGACCAAGTAATATTCAAATGCAAATTACTCACTAGCTGGGGAACCAAATGAGCTAATTCCTCCAGTACTCATACCTTAGTGAAGGAGTTCAACAAAGAAACATGTGCTTCAATCTTAAAGTGACCTTGGGGTATTCCAAAGGACATTAAACTTAGGCAAGACATGAGTGAACGATTGCCAATTTTCCTATTTCTATCCAGTCCCTTCTAGGTTCCTTGGTTACATGTAGCTCCAGTATTCATATAGCTGGCCTCTACACAAATACATGTCTAGCACAATGATGATCAAGTTGTCCACATCCTGGTTGTGGTGGGTAACCTATATTAAACAGGAAGTGCACAGAAAACTAAGCATATCTTAGACATGAGTATGTCCTTTTTGCCACATGGCAAACATGTGCTCCACAAAGAATAGTACTAGCAATTAGCCACAGTGTTCATAATGATGATAGAAAAAAAGGGGGGAAAAAAGATAAAATCTAATGTACCATAAATCAAGAGCTTGTTAAGTTAAAAATAAGAAGGAATGTTATGGCAGGTAAGAAAGAGAGGGAAGAAATGAATGATATAAAGAAAACGGACAGGGTGATGAAGCGAAGGAAGACAAGAAGACAGGAAGGAAGACAGGTGGGAAGGGAGCAAAGAGGGAAGGAATGCAGGCAGGGAAGGAGGCAGGGACAGATGGATTGTGGTTTGTATTGACAGTATGTGGGACAGAGTTAATGGTGGAAGTATGGAGGAAGAAGGGTCCGAAGGTAATCATGGGGAATGAGAGATTACCATTATGTATCTGTAGCTCCTTTGTTGAATATCAACTGACTATAAGAATGAAAATTTAGCTCTCCTGCTCTGTGAATAGCCTAAACGTGCGATAATTATTCCATGTGAGGGTGACCACAGTGTCCATGATTCTTTGGGTGTGGCTCACTTCACTTAGTATAATTTTTTCCAAGTGCTTCCATTTCCTTATGAATGGGGTGATGTCATTCTTTCTGATTGAGGCATAAAATACCATCGTATATATGTACCACAATATCCTGAGGGGATTTGTGTTGGTCCCATATTTTAGCTATGACAAATTGTGCTGCGATGAACATTGTTGTGCTGGTGGCTTCAGTGTCTTCTCTTTTTTTGGTCTTTTGGGTAGATGCCCAAAAGTGGGGCTGTTGGGTATTAGGGGAGCTCTATGTTAAGCCTTCTCAGGAAGCTCCATAGTGCTTGCCAGAGTAGTTGGACCAGTTTACGATCCCACTATCTATGAAGTAGTGTTCCCTTTTGGCCACATCGCCTCTAAATTTATTAATGTTAGATTTTTTTTTTTTTTTTTTTTTTTTTTTTTGTCGTCCTGGGCCTTGGACTCAGGGCCTGAGCACTGTCCCTGGCTTCTTTCCGCTCAAGGCTAGCACTGTGCCACTTGAGCCACAGCGCCGCTTCTGGCCGTTTTCTGTGTATGTGGTGCTGGGGAATCGAACCTAGGGCCTCGTGTATCCGAGGCAGGCACTCTTCCCAGTAGGCTATATCCCCAGCCCAATGTTACTTTTCTTGATACAGTACTTTCTTACTGGGTTGAGTTGTTGAACACAGAAGATGACGCTGAGTGAAATAAATGCCATATTATGGAAACCAGTGTTACATCACAGTTGTAGTACTTTCTACATGACATGTGTAACCGTAGCCTCTGTTGTTGATGTTCCTCTTGTATCCCCTTCTTGTCTTCATACCTACACTATCACTATATCTTATCTGAGTACATTGGAAATCATGAATACTGATATTTGAACTAGGAAAGTGAAAGGATATACCAAAATCAAGAGACACAGGATAACAAGACAAATGACTTCAAAAGCAATACTTACAAAACTGTTTTGTGTAAACCACCTCAAGCACTCATGGGGAATGAAGGAAATGGGGCGTGGGGAGGGGAAATGTGGGACTAGTAAAAAAACAAGACAATAAATGTATCCAATGCCTAAGATACAAACGGTAACCTATCTGGACATCATTTTGACAATAAATAAGAAAAAATGATTTAAAAAATACAACTTTATTTCTGGGTTTCGTTTCCATTTTATTTTTCTTCAGGTTTTTCTTTATACCAGTACCACCTGTTTTTGTTATGATGGCTATATAATAGATCTTGACACGGCACTTTTAAGAATAACGAAAGGAAGGCAAGAAGAATCCCAAATGGGTAAGATAAGGATTCCACAAGAAATATTGCCATAATAATCCAGGACATCCAAACAATCAGAAACAACTATTTGCAGAAACTATACTCACTAAAGAAAGAATACTTTAGGGAAAGAGGTAGATTTTTACAGAAATATAAACTGTCCAACCTGAGGCAAGAACATATAAATCAATTAAATTACCGCATGAAATATGACGAGATACAGGAAGCAATGAAATTTCTTCCAATATAAAAAAGGCAATCACCACAGAATTCTATAACACTTTCTAAGAAAGGGGAAAACACCAATATTCTCCTAGTTCTTCCGTGAAGTTGATGCAGAGCAAGAAACCCCAAACCAGTTCCTTGAATCAAATACAATCACAAAACCAGGAAAAGAACCCCCAAAAAGATGTTACAAAAAAATCTCACTTAGGAACAAAGATGCACAACTTCTCTACATAATATTACCTAGCACAATCCAAAAACAGATTTTATAAGTCATGCATCATGGGCAACTAGCCTTCATTCCACAACTGGAAGCCTGCTATAGCAGATTCATAACTTTTAATGCAATTCACCAAATTGACATAGGTAAGATGAAGAATCACATCATTCTTGAAGTGGCTGCTCCAAACCTTCAATGTTATAACACAGCAATAGATTTTCAAAGCCCTGAAGAAAATAGGATTAGAAAGACCCTTTTTAAAACAATGAAAGCCATATATATGAGAACAACTGCTAATGTCATACCAAATGGGAAGAAATAAAACCATTTTCTTGAAAACCAGGAACAAGACAAGGATAATACCTCTCTCTTCTCCTATTTAATATATTTCTGGAATCCTTAGCCATAGCAAGAAAGCTCCAAATAGGGAGGATCCAAATAGGGAGAGAAGATATGAAACTTTCCTGATTTGCTGATATTATGTTTTTATACCTGAAGGACCCAAATAAATCTCCTCCAAATTCCTAGACCTAACAAACCGTTTTACCAAATAGCAGACGGTAATTTGCAACAGTCAAATATTATAACTTACTAATATATTCATACAAAGGGGATTCAAGAAACGATTCCCTCCAAAACCTACACACCAATCAAAAATTTCGCCATGGATCTAAAAACAGATTACACTGAAGAGGAAATAAAAATGATATTGAAATATATAAACATAACCATCATCATTGGCAATATCTGATATGCAAATTAAAACAACCCTGAAATAACATGTTTCCAATGTCAGAATGAGTAATTATCTTAACTCAGGCAACAACAAGTGCTAGAGGGAATTCCCAAAAAGGGGAAATGTACTGCTCTGTTTCTGGGAATGTAAACTACTTCAACCACTCTCGAAAACAGAATGTAGATTCTTCAAAAGAACAGCCGTGGCACAGCACATGATTCATTCTGAGCAACAGGATCTAGGACATGACTAGAAAACCTGCACTTCTGTACAATAATAATTTCTCTGACGAGTGGAGTATTTCACCTCAGCACAGATATTCTGATGCTTACTACCAAACTAATATGCCTTTGGAGAAAATTCTCTATTAAAGAGTCTCCTGTGTTTGTTGGCCAAAGGATGCCTCTTTGTCATGAGACTCTCCTCCACCCTCCGCCACACATATAGAACCTCCTTGGGGAGACTTGTTTGCCCAGCTGCTCCAGCGAAAGCTTTTCTCAATTAAGTGGGAAGTCAATAATCTATAATAATTAGTGTTGAGGAAATAGTAGCTAGTTAATTAAGTTCTACGTTGAATACTTTGATCCCTTGTTGTAGAGCTGACAAATTGTAGTAGCAACACCCTTCGTAGTAACAACAACCTTTGAGGTAGCAACATCTGTTACAGTAGTGACATCCACAACTTTGGTGTTTATATGAATATATTTATGCATTAATTTTACTCTTGAAATTGTGAATTGATTTCTAAACCAATATAAACCCTGGCCTTGCTAAATAAAAGTGTGCATTGGACCACTCTCCTTTGCATACCCTGTGTCTTGACTATGGTTAGAAATACACCAGTCCAACAACTGGCTTCCGGATCCAAGGACCTGATAATTGATCCATAGGAGATTGCTGAACTGCGTTTGAGCTCTCTCTCGAGTGTAGGTGAAAGATATTTTGATTGAAAGGAGAGAGGGGAACTGAGTGGTGAGCTCCTGATAGATAAAATGTTACAGGTTTATGGGACAAGCTAAATCTACTCTTTTTTCTAATCTTATTGACCATGTACTGAAACTTAACAGAACTACGGTCTTGTGTTCACAATTAGATGAGTGCATTCAGGTGGTAAAGGAGTATAATCCGTGGTTCCAGGAGGAAGATACTTTAGACTTAGAATTCTGGGAAGGAGTAAACAATAATGTGTAAAAGGCATATCAGTGTGGGGAAAAGGTTCCAGATACATTTTGGTCTAATTGTGCATTAATATGTACAGCTCTAATTATCATGCTTGCGATGCTGTGGTAAGATCAGCTGCTGAACTGGAGGTAGATGTGGAGAAAGCTATGAAGGTTTATAGTTTGTCCAAGGAGGCAAAAACTCAAAGTGGGCAGGAGTTAAAGAGATGGCTACACCTGAGCAATCTCTTGCCAGTTCTGCTAGAGAAAAGGTAGAGCCAAAAGCTAAAGCTTTGGCCACTACCTATGTTTCTTCAGAAAATGAAGCCACTCTAAATAGCTCAGCAGGGCAGTCAGTGTGCTAAAGAGGCTCTCCATATCTGCCACGGACTTCAGCGGGGATGAGTCTTATAAAGAAAAAATTTTTGCTGCAGCGCCTGCCTTTCCTTTTCTGTTCTTCAGATTCTGACTCTGAGGACTTTGTTCCTCTCCCTCACTATCAACGGTTCCCCATTATTCGACCCCCTTGAGTCGATGGAGATGCTCAGCCCCCTCATTATGAAAGTATCAATATGGTTTATATCACTCAGCTGTGGAAGGCGGTAACCTTATATGCACCACAGGCGCTGAAGTTAAAGAGTTAATGTTGACAAGTGTTTCTGCTTTTTAAAATTTGGCTCCTGAGGATTGGAAGATTATGTGTAGGGCATTATTAAAACCTCAGGAATATCTATAATGGTTAATGTGGTAGAATGATGTTGCATCCGCCAGAGCAGGCTAAAATGCTCACTACCTAAATGCCGCCCTTCACAAAATACCGCATGACATATGAATAGGCACTGGGGATTATAAGACCCAGAATCAAGTAAATACTCCAAAGGAGATTGACCAGTGGCTGCACGAGATATGTCTAGAGGCATTGGGTTGGGTATGTACCACAGTAAAAAGGATGGCTCTTAGGCCTGCTTTATTCAATGGGCCTAGGAACCCTACTTTGACTTCATATTGCGCCTTCAGAAAAACATCCATAGAACAGTACAAGGTGCTGCTGTTCACGATCAATTAATTAAATTACTGGCAATTGAGAATACTAATGAAGATTGTCAGTCTGCTTATCTACCTGCTAAGGAGATTGGGGAGGTACTTGCATATTTCAAGGCTTGTCGGAATGTATTTTTGGACCCTCAAAAGATGAAGCTATTGGGACAGTCTCTGGGTGCCAGTGTGAAAGTACCCAAATCCGGGAAATTAAACTGTTTAGACTGTGGGGACAAGGGCATACTGAAATGAATTGTGTAAAAATGAAACTGGCAAATACAAACTCGCCTAGGAAATTCCCTTTCTACAAATGTGGGGTGCATTGGGTCCAAGAATTTTGATCTAAAACTGACATTGGTGGACATATGCTTCCCCTTTCATCGGGAGCAGCACAGGGAGAAAGTACAAGGTGTTCAGGAAAGGGGGCAAAGGGCAAGCCTCATGGTCCCATTCCTATGAACGAGCCTTCCCCACCATCTTTTCGTTACAACCAGCCCAGATTGGGAGTGCCACAGTGGACCTTTTCTCAAGCCCAACCTTAACTTTCCCTGCTAATTTCCAGAATTAGAACTTGCATATACGGTCCCTTGCCATGGGGGACTTGGGGCCTTCTTCTGGAGCATTCCAGTTTCATTGCTAAAAGGGTGTTAGTTGTACCAGGAGTAACTGACTCTGACTACATAGGACAAATTAAAATCCTTAAGACCTCCCCTGTACCTTATGATATTAATTCTGGTGATCATATTGCACAATTGATTTTCTTTGCTTACAAATTTATATCAACTTCTGCAAACCCTTATCAAGGAGGTTTTGACAGTATGAAATATCAATCTGTTTTCTGGATTTTCAATGAAGCATACAAACCACCTTGTTGTAAATTTTATATAGGAAAGAGGCATTGCTAGCTACTGGCTAAGACATCACAATAATCATCCAGATTGAATGGGCCATCGGGGCAGCGTGACACAACCTATCAAATGCAGAATAAAAGGTGTCAGTAGTACACTAGATTCAGTTATTAAGCAAAATCTTGAATATCAGTATATTACTGATGGTGAAGGCCAACATTCCATTTTTGATCCATAATTTTTGTATGTACCTATTAACGTAATTGTACTAGACGTCTTTGAACAGTGGGGAGCTCATTTTGTTTTCCCTTGATGTTCAGATGCATGTCTTTCTCAGTAAGATTACTTAATTGGCAGACAGATTGTCTAGTTTGCCGTGAGCAAAGGCCCTTATCTAAGGAAAAGTTGGCGGCCACAATGCAAGTTGTTGGAGATAAGTTAGCTTCAAATCATATTGAGGTTTCTATCTCTACCTGGAACTCTCCTATTTCTGATATTAAAAAGAAATCTCACAAATGCAGATTGCTCAAGGATTGTCGAGCTCTAAATGCAGCTTTGAGGCCTATATTTTACAACATGGCCTGCCCCAATCATGTATGATTCCTTTAAATTGGCATATTATACTAAGATTTGCAAGATTGTTTCTTTACTATTTTCTTATTTCATGAGGACCTGTCATGCTTTGCTTTTACTTTAAGTTGGATTAATCTCCAAGGACCCCATGGAAGGTTTAAATGGAAATTATTGCCACCAGGTATGATGAACTCACCTACTATGTGTCAAACTTTTGTAGCCAGAGCACTAGAACCTATTAGGAAAAGATTTGCTCATTTTTCATGTATTCATTATATGGATGACTAATTATTTGCTGCACCTAATAAAGATATTCTATCAGACTTATTACAAATTTTGCCCTTCCACTTGCAAGAAAATGGTTTATTAGTTGCCCCTGATAAAATCTGGACAGAGGAGCCATTAAAGTATCTAGGATATTTCGTTTAAAAAATACAAGCAATTATTCTCCAATTTATAAAAATTCGTACTGAAAAATTAAATACTCTTGATTTTCAAATGTTACTAGGGGACATTAATTGGCTTCATCCTTCCTTAGGCATTCCCACATATGCTTTGCATAATGTATTCTCCATTCTTCAAGAGGATTTAACTTTAAATAGCCCTTGTGTATTAACTAGTGAGGAAAGTCAGGAATTACTTTTAGTAGAAAAACCCCTGACTCAAAATTTCTTAACCCGGGTAGATTTTTGTGTCCCTAATGGGCTATTAAATCTACTTACAAAGTCTACCCCACAGGGGGAATAGCACAGTTCAACAAGACTTTGATAATACCAGGCACACATTGTCTGAAATGTAAAGCACATGTCTGGAGATAATCAGCTTTATTATCATGCAAGGCTGTAAAATGTGCCTGCAAATCAATGGGGAGGACAACAACTTGATTATCATCCCCACACCTAAATAACAATTCAAATTTGCATTACAATCCTCTGATCTCCTCCCTTTTTCATTGAATGCCTTTCATGAAGAAGTTTTATACCAATTACCTTCTAGTCCTTTAAGGAAATTATTTCAATATCAAATTTATATTACTGATAATATTCAACTTTCTAAGGCCATTCTAAATTCGCCTAATATTTTTGAAGATAGTACCAAAAATAACAAATGTGCTTTTTGGACAGAAGGTAAATATGAAGTTTTCCTCACTCCCTGGCAATAGGCACACAAAATGAATCACAGGCTGTTATATACGCTTTACAGAATTTCTTAATAACTTTCTATTTAATCACTCAGTCGACTTGTGCAGCACATGTTTTATGCAATATATATTCTGTTGTTATTTATCACATAAACCCCCCACTAGATTCACTATTTAAACAATTCAAAGCCAGTAATGCCAAAGACAGCATTTACTGTATGTCATTCTCATTCTTGCTCATTCTAATTTGACAGGTCCCATGGCACGTGGTAATTTTCATGTAGATGATTTAGTCCCTTTTATTTGGGCAAAAGAAGACCATGCATCTTGGCACTCTAATGCAGGTCATTTACCTGTCACATATAAAATTCCTTTTAGGGTTGGGATTATGTCCTAGTGGCAAGAATGCTTGCCTCATATACATGAAGACATGGGTTTGATTCCCTAGGGCCACATACATAGAACATGGCCAGATGTGGCACTGTGGTTCAAGTGGCAGCGTGCTAGCTAGCCTTGAACAAAAAAGAACCAGGGAGTGTCCTCAGGCCCTGAGTCCAAGACCAAGGTCGGGAGTAAATAAAATAAAATTCCTTTTAAACAACCTAAGCAAATTATTGCTAACTGTCCTACTTGTTGACCTTTGCATTTACAAACCCTTCCCCTTGGTGCTAATCTTCAAGTCCTGGCTCCAAACAATAATTGGCAAATGGATGTAACACATATCCCTGAATTTGTCTGCCTACAAGATGTGCTTGTAACTATTGACACATTCCTTTTTTGGGATGGGCACAGCTCTAACTGGTGAAATATGGACTCAGGTCATTCAACATTTAGAAGAAACATATGCAGTCATGTAGATTTCTTCTCAAATAAAAACTAACAATGGACCAGCTGAATCCAGTAAATAAGTGCAAATATATTTAGAATTTCGTAATATCTTCCATGTTATATCAGTTGAATATAAACCTCAATCTCAAGGTAGAGTAGAATGAGCTCACTGTACTTTGAAAAGACAAATTAAAAAGTAAAAGATGTTGAATATGTATAGTACTGAGGAGTATTCCACATCTATGAATAGCCTTTATAAAATTGACTGAGCTATTATTGCAGAAGCACTATTTGTTCTTAAGTTTTTAAATTTGCCTCAAGGAGATGTTTTGGTCATAGCCAAGCAACACTTCCTAACTCCATGTATGTTAATCAAGCCACATCCTGTTTGGATTAGATTGGGGCTTGGGTTAGATTGGGCCCCTTGGCAGTTGTTAATCCAGGGGCTATGGAATGGTTATGTTTCTACAGAAGATGTCCAAAATTTCTGGCATCCACTCTGCTGAGTCCGACAAGGAGTGCCCCCAGAACACAAAGATTAGGGTAAGACATCCTCATCTATGCTATGAGACCATCCCAATCCAAGCCATGGCTGCCCACAGTCTCCATAAAAATCCTCACAGAGGAAGGACAGCCCCTTTTCCCTTATGGGGACAGGTAAAAGCGCTGTCTCACAAAGCCCAAGAGGTAGTGCTATCTACTGAAAAAGTGCTGACTCTGGAACATCTACACCTGCCTATGTGTGCTATGTTAACCTGTGTCTTGTAACTCTATGGCAGGGGCTAATTCAGAGGTATTGTATTGGACCAGTATCTTTAAACCACCCTTATTACATCAAGATTTGTGGACCAAATCCCCCGTCTCTGCATCTATATCTAGTCCTGACTTAATCTCTCTCTGTTATCTGTCTGGCATTCCAGTCTATCCTATGGAAGAAGGACAAGATTCTAACATCTCTTACTCTCAGTTCTCTAAAGCTATCTGTCTCGGCAATTCTCCATGTTAACCCTTTAGATATCAATATTTTAAATTCAACATGGAGGTTTATAGAATCCCAGTAGAACTCGGCTGGTTAGACTGTTCTTTTGGTCTGTGAGATCTCACACCTATAAGATACACATCTCTCCTATTCCTTTTGGTTTGTGGTTACAAAACTGCACCAAACATAATTTTGCTCCTGAAAAGCTATACAATCTCATACTCCATAAACCAATTATGAGCAGCAGTGGAGTTGCTCAATCTTACATGTCTTCTATGCTATCTTACATGTCTTCTATGCCATGTCTGAATTTGAAAGTGAGATATCCTCCAAAAGTAGTTTGCTGTTATAGAATTATTTTCCACTTAATATCTTTGGGAATATCCTTTTATGTGACTCCATGGTAATTCAAATTTTGAAATCCAGGATGAATATACCTGAGTGTTTCCATGGTAATTATTGTAGTAGGAAAGAACCTGATTGTGTAACAGGTGAAAATTGAGCACAAAATATTTCCTTCAATTTTGTCTCCAAATATTTTGGAAATCATTACCTGGCTACTTTGATATCTCTTGTGCTAATCTGTTTATACTGAGCCATTTTGATAAACATTTCAATTTTTATGTGTTATTCATTTCTGAATGTTGGTCATATTTTTAGTTTCACACGTGGAAATAGTGTTCCAACTTATATCACTTGCATCCATGGCAACATCAATAGTGAAATATCTTCATTAATTAGGGGAGCATACATGATTATGTTAATTTAGTAGGAGTCATGAACACCTAGGTATGGCTCAGGGCACCTTGTTAGGACTGTAGAAAACATGGTCTTCTATTGAATCCAGTCTGAAATAAAGTCTTTGTTGATCCACTTAGAACACAAACATTCCCAGTATCATCTGCATATAAGAATATTAATGCGTTTTGCCGTTTAAATATTTTGCAAACCATATATACTCATTACAAACTGCAAACAACGGCCTGTACACGAACTATTCAAACAGCAGTAAACATGCATATATATTATGAAATTATAATCAATTTCTCTACACTGTCTTAAATATTTCTATTATATGATTAAACGCTTATATAGCTCAAGTACTTGGACATTGCACACTTACAAATGAAGATGCATTTATTGATTATGATTAAGGACAGAGTGACCCATGATAGCTCTTAGAATTGTCCTTGAAGTTGGTTGAATTACATCATTGCAAATTTTCCCAATTTTGATAGTATTCTTAAATTGGGTCATGATACAATCTGAAACAGTCCATTTTTTTTTGTAGCCTGTTGTACAACAGCCCTTAGAAGGCAAAATAGAGCCAGACACTTAAAAGAATCATACGAATAAAATATTTCAAATGATATTCATAAGTTTTCTTTATTTGGTTTCAAAAAGCCCAGAGTCATTATGGAATACCTGTTACAGTCCTTGGTATTTCCCATGGGCTCATAAAAGAGAGGTATTCCAACCCTTTGTTTAGCCTTATGTCATGACCAACACTGTAAATTGTAAATTGATGGGCCTCAATATAGAAGTGATACAGTGTCTTTTGTTACAAAGCACATGCAAAACCCACTTTAAGCATTTAACCCAGACGTCTAATTTATATAAATAAATATATGACTAGCAAACGAAGAAAGCTTTTATGTCCAATTACTATGAATAATTAACTCATATCTTTGGATAAAGTACGTTTTTTGGTACATTGCCTGATAAATTTGCTACACTAATTCTTAAGCTAAATCAATATTATACTTCTGTTTGCTCACAGTAAATCAATTCACTCCTTCATATTTTAATGTCAATGCCCACTGCTGCTGTTACAATAAAAATAATATATGGATTCTTTGTCATAGTGCAAAACTCGTGACGCTATTTTCTCTTCTTTAATCTGTGATTCCTTGTGATTTCTATTTGAATAACAAACAGGATGAAAGCTCAAGAATGCAGAGTGATTAGGCAATGATAGATTCTAATTTAAACTCTTGGTTGACTTGTTCTTGTGAGTCCAGGGTAAATGTAAATGTACGTATGTTCTTCCCTGCTGTCACTTGCTTGTTCCAGCAAGTTCTTCTGGGGGAGAACAATAAAAATATCCTAGTCAACCTGCAGATTGATGAGAGTACCTGTGAAACTTTAGACATGTACTTAGAGTTTTGTTCTATCCTTCGTAAGACACTTTTGCTATAATGATGCTTTCTTTTTACATTTGCGGTTTGGATCAAAGTTTAGGCAGAGAAATGTAGGTCAAATATTATCAATTTGATTTGAAATCTTAGGATTATGATTTCTTATGTACTCGTAATTATTTACTATTTTTGGCCTGAGGCTAGGTGACATTACATGTTTTGTGTCTCTGTATGTATAACCTAGGATATGGCTTGTGGAAATGTGCCCGGGTCCTTAAAATAATGAGTATTCATTGATTCACCTGTACAAGTACCTCCAAGTGGGTCAAGACACACAAGTGTCCAAGTATAGTTTTCCAGAAGCTGTCCAATTAATTGGTTTCAGTGTATATGGAAGTTAAGAAAGCAGGGAATTCCTTCATGATAATAGGCATTTGTTCAATTTGCAGTACCTCTAGAAGATCCAAGGATGTGTCTAATGTTTGTAGACACAATACAAACATATGTGTTAGCACTCTATGCATCGAATGAAAAAAAAATGTTTTTTTATTTATGCATTTGCAGAAATAATCTGTTGCCCCACCGTGTTGAGTTCAACAAGTATTTCTCCTTGTCTTATCTATGAGTAAAAATAATTTAAAAAAAAGTCTAATCATATGAATGTCTTTTGATTTCCTCTAATAATTGAGACAAGCACTCTTGCAACTAGGCCATATTCCCAGCCCTCCCCTAATCATTTAAACCTCCAATTTGGTTACAGTGTATATTCTTTACAGTGAATTCTGACATAAGTGGAGGTGTTTCTTTCCTTATAGAAGTATATCACTTAATATTTGAGAAAGCACAGTTAGGTAGGAGAAATGCAATTATGATCATTAAATGGAAATCTAAGTACGTTAACACGTAAAGTCCTCCTATGATTGTTCTTCAGTTACTTTTACATGAGTCTGATATGTTTCATTTCATGATGTATTCTTGCATGTAAGAAAGTATCACCAAATTTACCTCTTTAAAAGAGAACGTCAATTTATGTGACATTATGTAAACATCAAGTTGGTGAGCCAAACACTTCTGGGAGTTTTTGTAAAAAGAAAAAATTCAACTCTGTGAGCTTTTCTTACTATGAAAGATTCTCAGTATCGAAATAATTTCAGTGTGTGACAATATGCAAGGATTCTTTGACTTCTTTAAATAGGACGATTTGCAAGACCGAATGAATGGGCAATGTGGTGGGGAATACAGCAGAAAGGGCTCACCAAGTGAATTGGGTAGTGAGCAGAACAAGCTGAGCTAATCAAGGGACTTAGGAAGAGATATAACACAGGAAAAGAGGAACAGATTACAGGAAGCATAAAGAAAGAGAGGTATACGCATATATCACCATTTTGGGATGAATTGCTTTACAATTACTAAGCATAGAGGACTTAAGAATTTTGAGAATTGAATGTGACACTGAGCATGAGGAACAGACGTCTGTTTATTTTACTTTATAATATTATTAAGAATTACTAACACATAGAGTTAATGTGTAAATAATTAAGAATTTGAGGGAGTTGTTTGAGGGGTGAAGCAGAGGGATGAAGGGAGAAAAATCAGGAAGGGATAGCAGGTATGAGAAGAAATGCATATGTAATCACTATATGAAGCATGTTTCTGTAACCCCACTGTATATCATCCTGAAAATAAGAAAAAAAATGTAAAAAATTAAGTGTAAATGCATTTTGTGTTGGGAAACTAGATTTTTCTATGTATCCAAAAAAATAACATTCAAAATGTATTAAAATTTGTGCATTGTTGGAAATATTACAAGTGTTGGTAGATAATCAGAAAGAAGAAAATTTTTGATTCTGTGTGTGTTTGTTTTTGTGTTTGAGTGCGTGAGTGTGTTGTGCCTAGTCTTTTGAAGTTATGTCTCATGGTGATCAACATAGAAATGCATTGCTAAGATAGGGTATATAAAATTTGTCAAACGTGGAAATTCCTCCCTCATTTTTCTCTTATTTCACTTTCCAATCAACTGTTCACCATCTTTGAATGGTTAATTACAACTATTTCTATTTCTTTGTTGCATTCCTTTACCCTTTGTACTTCTCACAGTGTGAAGAAGTCATTTCCTTACTACGATAAAGAAAGAGACAATAGTAAGAGCTCCATGGTCTACTACAGCGACACCTGGTTTACAAACACAGAAAATTAAATAAAAAGAAATAATTTCAAATAAGGATTTCAAAATAAAAATAAAGAAACCTCCGGATTCCATATATTTGAGATCATTACTATTACCATGATTGTTTGTGATTATTTCTCCATAGTATTGAGAAACTGTGATACTCTGCATGGAAAATCCTAGGCATGTATGCCATTTTTACTACTCAGTGAATCCATTGGCTCTGTTTGCCGCTGGTTCACTTCATACGACATAATGTTTTCCTAAGGCTTTCTATTTTCTTAGAAATGTGAGGATGTCATTCTATCTGAAGAAAGCCTCGATTCTACTATGACTATAAAACCACTTTCTGTTGTTCCATTCATCAACTGATGGCCAAAAGAGTTGGTTACATATGTTGGCTATTTGAGAGAATGCTGCAATGATCATGATCATGGTGGAAGTTTTAGCATGGAATTCTTTATGATCTTTACAGTGAATGCCCACCATTGAGATTGCTCGATCATAATCTATGTGTATATTTTATTGCAGATTTGGTGTACTGCTTTGCAGGGTGTCTAAAGAATTTTATTTATTTGAGTTTCAATTATATTTTGTATTTGAGAGCCCTATTTTTTTTAGTAGCTACTGCATATCTTCTCTCATATTCTGTGCTCTCCTCTCTCTTCATAATTTATCATTTGGAGCTTAGCAATTCCATGGACGTCTTTTTGTACAATACTGTGATTTAATGTGGTTGTTAGATTTTATAGAAATCTGTTAATCTGTGCTCAGAAGCCATAGTGTTTTTCCTCGTTCTTCTTGCATATTTATTGAATCCATTTTACCTCGAGTCCCTGATCCAATTAGAATTTTTAGTGGTGTGAGGAGACACACATTGATGTACTTTTGGTTGGCGGAAGAGTTTAAAGCATTCTGCCTTACCATTTCTTGAAAAGGGTGTGCTTTTGTATCCAATTATTTTGTCTTAATTATAAAAAACCAAGGTGTCATAGGTGTATATGTTGACTTCTCTGTCTTCAATCACATTTTCTTGATTTTTGGCCTTTTGTTGTACCAGGACCAAAAAGATTTTCAACCTGAAGCTTCCAAAAGTTTGAAAGTAGATATTAACATACCTCCAGCACTGTTCTTCCTGCTATGGAGTGTTTTGGCATCAACAAACTGAATTATCCTCAATGTTCAGATATTCCTGTTTCTAGAAAAGCGGAACGCAAAATCCACTGAGAAAAGAGCAACTTTCATTTAATGGACACAATACTTTTACTTTTGCTTTCTACAGAGAAACATTTGGTAAAGGGAATTTCAAACAACTGACTCTTGTACATGTTGAAACACTGTCCTAAACTCTGTCCCAATACTCTGTTACACATCCAAGGTCTGGAAAATTACTCTATTCTTTCTTGCCATGTACCAGAGATTAAATGGAAGGAAGTGGAACTCTCCACAAGAATGCTATGAAATTCATGTGATGTCACTCAAGAGCATTTTCTGTCATTTGGAAAAGCTGTAGGAAATAGGATTATGCCAGGCAATCCTGAATTGTTTATCAATTACCTCAATATTCTTCCAAGTAATTATGTCGTGGTGTAGATAACATATAAATATGTAGATACAAAGATACTGACAGATAAATCTATACACAAGTACAAAGGCTTTTCCTTTCTACATTAAAATATTTTTTACAAGTAGCCACCAGAGTTTCAAAGCAATATTTACCTTACACTTTGTGGTCGATATGAAATTTGTTTGAACGAATCAAAATCTGCCATCTGCTATGTGCTATCTGCTATGTGCTATGTGCTATCTGCTATCTGCTATGTGTGCTATGTTGTTGCTGGTTGGAATATTCTGTAGATGTCGGTTAAGTCTAGTTGATCTACGCAGGTTTTTAGTTCTGTGGTTTCTTTGTTCAGTTTTTGGTGTGTTGATCTGTCCAAAGGTGATAGTGGAGTGTTAAATTCCCCAGTTATCAATGGGTTTGGGTCTGTGAATGATTTTAGAGTCATTAGTGTTCGTTTGATGAAGTTGGGTCGTCCTGTATTTGTTGTGTAGATATATAGGATGGTTATATCCTCCTGTAGCAGAGATCCCTTTATTAGAATGTAGTAACCGTCTTTCTTTCTTTTTTAATCTTTTTAATTTGAAGTCACTTTTATCTGATACTAGGATTGCAATGCCAGCGTGTTTATAGAGGCCATTGGATTGACAAATTTGATTCCTGCCTTTCACTTTTACGAGATATTTACTTTGTCTGGATAGATGTGTGAGCACTGTTGAAGACCTCATGCCTACCTTACAAGGCACTGTTGTGTAAATCTTTGCGGTTAACAATTATATACAGATACCTTGTATACCTGTATATAATATGAGATTGGTGTTCCTGAAGAATACAATTTTGATATAACAACAAATCGTGCACCCTGTACTCAGTAGTTATGTATTTACTGTTACAATCATATGAGTAACTTTTGTTACTGTATTAAAATCTTTTTGGACTGGCAGGCTTTGTTTTGAACCCATTTGATTCACTCGGTTTAAGCAGGGATTCCCTCTACCCAATAACCTGAGATCAATGGAATCTGGAGTTCCTGTAAGTAAGGAGGGTCAGTTAGGGGCAGTGAAGAGAATAGAGTAAAATATTATGGGGGAGGTTCATGATTTTGGTTTAATTACAGTGACGTGGAAATGTGGAGAATAGTAGAATTGGTAGAAAGAAGTAGTTTAAAAAGATAGACAATTCATTTAACAGAGAAGAGTGGAGGTGTTATTCCTAGGAAAGTGTTTTTAAAGAAAGAGAATGTGAAGAGGAAAATAAAGAAAAAATAGTGGAAGACAAATGCACAAAACAGAGAAAATTTATTTTTAAAAAGGGAAAAAAAACCCAGAAAATCGAACAAGCAAAACAATTTTTTGCTAAAAACAAATAGGTAAAAAAGGAATATAAAAACCAAATGACATTTCAGAAATTGAAAAAACACAATAAAAGCATAAAATAACTTGGAAAAGAAAATGCAGTCTTCCTTGTTTGGATGGGCTTTTTAGTCTCTGGTTTCCTTGCGATGGTCAGCAGTATATTTTGCTGCTTGCCATGTTTGACTTGCTTTCAGTTTCTGGGGGTGGATCTACTATGAACTGCATCACTTGTTGGTGAGATCCTGGGTCGCTCTGGTTCACACAGCTTGCTAGTGGGACTTCGGTATCCTCTGTGGATGGGGCACATGCACTGTTTTGGGAACCCTGGCTCCACTACTCTGCTGTGGGGCCATTGCTGTCACTTTCAATTTAGAAATTTCAACAGTCAAGGCGGTGCAACTCTCTCTGAGACATGGCCTAGGATGACCCTCCTACCTGGGCAGGGGTCCTTCTCCTGGCCAGAGCTAGCTCTCCCTGATTGGTCCCTCTTGCCTTTTTCAAAGATGGCCCATTCATCCTCGCTTTCTGAAGGCTTACTTTTGTTCCAGTCTGGTCTGAACCTATGCCAGTGACAAAGATGGCACTTTGCTCTAGCAATGGTGGAAGGGCTAAGCTCCAGATACTACTTCACGGGCACGAGTGAGGATGTCTTTATAGAGGTACTCACACTTTCTCTGCTATTTCAGACTTTGGGTGCTCAGTCTGCAATCCAGTTCTGTCTGCTGTTGTCTGGAGGATTTTGTCCCTGTTGCTGTTGTGTGCTTCAGGTGCATGGAGTATGGGGAAGTGTGTGGGCGCCAACACTGGCTTGTTGGTGCACCACCAACTGGAACAAAAATCTGTGTTTTCAGGCCAGCAAAGTATATTTTTTTCTTCCTGGCCAATATCGCTGTACATCTAACTTGTATCTAACTGTACATCTAACTGTATATCTAACTTGCTTGGGCTGTCTTTCTAGGAATAAGATTTTCTCTGGTGGGGCAAAACAGTAATGTCAAAATGTGTTTACCTAGGGCTCTGCTGCTACTCCGGCATCTTCTCAGAAGTGAATTGGAAATCCTTCATGATTCTGCTTTGATAAGATTGAAGACGTGGAATAATGTCGATACTCTTGTATTTGCTGAAACTCTGTCCATGGACAATGTAAGTATATATTTTGGAGTATGCTACACTTGATGCTTAGAAGAATCTGTTTTTGATAGCTGTATGTTGAAAACCTTTGAACAAGTCTGTTATATTCATGTGGAAAATGGATGTACTTCTACACTATCTCTGTAATCTTATCTGAGTATTTTGGAAACCGTGTATACTTGTATTAGAATTAGGAAATTGAAAGGGAATACCAAAATTGAGATACACAGAGTAAAAAAAGAGAAACAACTAAAAAAGCAATACTTGCAAAACTGTTTGCTTAAAATGCACTGAACACCACAGTGGAGGAATGGAAAGGGGGAGGAAGGAGGAGGGTATGAGGGACAGGGTAACAAACAGTACAAGAAATGTATACAATGCTTAACGTATGAAACTGTAACCTCACTGTATATCAGTTTGATAATAAAAATTTGAAAAAAAAAGAACCACATCAGCGGTATCAAAATGCCTGATTTCAAGCTCTATTACAAAAGTATTGTTAAAAAAATACAACCTTCTATTGCCAAAAAGGTGATGCCTGATGAATACAATATGGCAGAACACCTTCAAAGAAACCAGAGACTTACAGTCAGCTGATATTTGACCAAGGAATGAGAGACATACAATAGAAAAATTAGCATCTTCAATTATTGGAGATGGGAAAAAAGGATCACCACAGGGAAAAAAAAAATCAAAGCTTATCCTAGCGTGATAGGAGCACCGATATCAACTCAAAATGGATTAAGATTTCAACATCAAATGTGAATCCTCATAAGTATAATAGAACAGAGTAGCAGAGACATCAGGTCTTCCAGGCCTAGGGAGGACCTTCCTGAACAGAGTCTGAGGCACACAACAGATTGATGAAAGATTGGAAAATGGGAGTACATTAAAATAAAAATTTCTGCACAGCTATGCACATGGTCATGAAAGCAAACAGACAGCCAAACAGCAATGTAACAGACAAATATTATAAAAGGTTAATGTTTCTCACATACAGGGGACACAAGAAACTAATCCCTCCTAAATCCAACAATTCAATCATGAAGTTCGCCATGGATGTGAAAACAGACTTCACAGAAGAAGAAATAAAAATGGTAATGACACGCAGAAACATAGCAACCATCAATGGAAGTAAATGATATGTAAATATAAACAACACTGAAATATCATCTTCCCCAAGTCAGAATGAGATATATTCTGAACTCAAGCAACAAGTGCTGGAGTTGACTCCCTGAAAGAGGAAATGTACTGAACTGATGTTGGGAATGTAAACTACTACAATCACTCTTGAAAAGAGTATAGAGTATCTTGAAAAGAACACGCAAGGCATAGCACATGTCCCATTCTGCGCAACAGGATCCAGGATATGACGAGAAAACCTGCACATCCACGTTTGTGTTGCACGCTTCAAAAGATCCAAGAAATGGAAACAAATCCAATGTCCCACTATACATGATTGGATCCAAGCAAATGGTATCTCTCTACAAGGGAATCCTACACAATGATTAGAAAACATTTGGAAAAATGTATTCATTGGGACACAAGCCTGGAACATAGAATGGAACATTGGCTGGCTGATATGTCTATGTTAGAAATAAGTAACAGAGACATGATAAAGAAAACAGGACTCAGGTACCAATTCACGGGGAGACAAGGAACGTGCTTGAGAGAAAGATATCCAAATGTGACACACAAACACTAATATTTATATACATAAATTCAGATGGATATCTATATATTACCCAATCTGCAAGGAATTGTTTTATAGTTAATATTACTAGAGGATTTAGAGATTAGATTGACAATAGATATTAAGTATATAATTTTTTGTTTTGGAAAAAATAATGAAAAAGGAAGTTGGTTGTGCAAGACGACAATGTGAAGGAAAGAGGCAGAAAAATGAGCAAGGACATAAAAGCTGTGAGAAGAAATTTATGCACATTTTTCTCTCACCTCAATACTCCCTCAAAATTTCCTTGATTCCTTGTTAAAAATTTCTTCATCTAACCTTTGTATACATTATTGGTATAATGAAATTTTGGTTAGCGAGTAACTTAAACTCCTATTACCCTAGCAAAAGCACCATAACTGGAAGTCAATATTATCAGTTGATTCTGGAGAATTTTGAGGCTCTCTTTCTAATTCTGATCTATTACATAGAGATAATGTGCCAAATTTGGTATACAACATCGAAGTTTTGAAACAATTGGAACATTTCAACACTAGTGATACAGAATCATGTGAATATTCACATAAATTTCAGATAATAAGGGATGGCATTTGATTTGATTAAATCTTTTTTTTCAAACCTACTGATAATCAAGACACAAATGTCCTTGGTCAAACAGGGCTGGTAGTAAACAAATTCTTTTGTTTTCTCTTTTAGAATAGCAAAATCAATTTATAAGACACATATTTGAAATCAAGTTCAAAGACATGAAGAAGACATACACAGCTAATAAGGGAGAAAAGAACATGAATCATACTAGAAAATGGAGAGCATAGTCCCAGTTCTCTGATTTACTATGAACCACATAATCATAACTGAGCCTACTTTCCCTGATCTTTTTGTAAAAGTAATGTTTCATGAATGGTCACCACTGAGGAAATGCGGCCATAATAATGTAGGTACAAAGTTTTGCGAAAATAGTTAAACTTTCAGAACTAGAATGGTCAACATATTCCTTGATAGGTTCCTGTGAACTCTTTGCGTAAAAGTGGATGCTTTTCCAAAGACTGGATCATGGGCAGAACAGAAATGTATAGGAAGAAGGAACTCAGGATCCCAAACTCGCCTATTAGAAAAGTGTGTGAAAACGACTCTCAGGATTCCACTACTGAAACCTCGCTTACTTGTAAATCATAGATAAACAATGGACAGGAAGAACAAACAGGACTCCCACTTCCGGGTAGAAGGCAGCATTGAGCACTTCCGGTGTCAAATGCGGAAGTGCTTGTGAATGACTTGAGATCATAACCCGGAAGTGACCAATATTAGCCACGTCACAATACTAGTGACCCCACACGGGGGAGACAGGAGTTAATAGTAACTGTTACTACGGAAAGGTCTACGGTGGAACAGCTTACTTCGTTGAGGGGAGAGCCTTCTTCACTAATTTGGTAAGTACAGTTCTCCTCCAGAGACATCTAACAATCATTTCCCGCGTTTCCTTTCCTCAGTCATCAGTCCCCATCTCGTGTGGACTAACTTTTCACTCTTTGATATACACTGTGACATTTCTGGCTACAAAGGTTCTTTGTAATTCCTTTACCGGAAGTCCCATGAGGTAGTCCCTGCTTATTTTTCAAAATACCAAGTATTGTCCAACATATTACATAATCAAAAATGTTATGTTCCTGGAATTGAGAATGTAGCAATTTCCAATGTTTCCGTCTCCAAATTTACTACCATTACTCTCACTTTTATTTAGGTCTAACAATGATATTTCTATGGGGTTGTACACTTGTTTCATGCCCACAACAAATTTAATGCTGGAATTTACTAATATTTGAAACAGTTATTATCTGTAGCTATGACTCTCAGTATTGCCCAATGTTCCCTCAATTTATAGGTCATGTTCTATTAGGTATAATAACCTATAGATCCCTTGAGCCATAGTTCAAGTAAGAATACAGGAATATCTAGAAATTATTGTCTGAATTTATATGAGTTCAAACGGGTATTTACCTGTTTGAGACCTGCAAAAGTTGGAAAATTTTGAACTATTTAGTATAGATATCTACCAGTTAGAAAATATTTTTACAAATATGTTGAACACTTGTCATGAATGAAGTCCCTTGAATGTTGGTCTATGACAAAGAAATTAATGATAAAGATTAATATACTTTGTTGACTTAAGTCCTACTGTTACAATTTTGAGATTTCTCCTTATTCCTTTCAAATACAATTGTTGCCTGATTATTTGCCTGCGATTAAACTGGTAAAATACAGCTGGATGAAAATTCATGAGTTTTACCACTAGAATACCCTCTTTCATAGTGTATCTTAGGTTTGGTAATTCAGTCTCAGTGTATTTCATTTTAATCAACAAGACAGGTAATTCATTATTCATCATTGTCCATGTCCTATTTTTTAATACAGAGCAATTTCCTGTCCCCTGAAAATTTTTTAACAGCGCCTGAAACATTTCCACAATTTATCCTAATATGCACAATACAAATGGAGTTCTCTAAGTCCTTTCGATGAATAAATTTTGTTTTTTGCTGTCGAGTATGATTTTGGCTCATAATATGTTGGAGATAAGTCTAGGCCCTTTTTAACAGTTAAAAAAGATGGGGAAGATTTACATTGGTTTGTTGCATAATTCCTTTGAATTGGTGCTTTCTTAGAAACCCATATGTAAATGTGGCAGGTATATGAGTCACTGAAAGGGAATCATCTTTCTCAAGTCAGTGTGTATTGAAGACTTGAAATTTGTCAAGGAATTCCTGATGCTGAGTAAATTGGATACACTATTAGAAATAAGATCTTCCTAGCAATCTATTAAAAATATTTTACCATTGATTTCGTGAGAACATGATTTATTTGTGAGAAATTTATTCATGTCTACCCGAGAAAGTAAGACACACACTGGTGATACTTGTTTATCTGAAAGCGCAAAACAAAAAGTCAAAAAACCTTCATTCATATTTGACAATATTAAGAAATACCAGTAGGTATTACAAGCCACTTATTACTCTGTCACTCTAATTAGATACATGTAATTTCTCAGGTGTCTTCTCTTAATGTTTAACCTTAGAAAGTATAACGTTCCTTTGGAATGAGTTACATGCAATGAATTGATTGTTGGCAGCAATTATTATGCTGGGAAAATCAATTATCTATATTCTGCAGTGTATTAATATAAGATAGTTGAACAAACTATGGAAGCAAAACATATCCCTTTTTGACTTATTCACAGCATAGGAGGAATAAATTGCAATGTGATTAAAAAGCACAGCGAGAAGATGGGACTTTCTCTTCTGGATTTTGGCCAGTAATTATAATACTGTCATATACTGGCGCTAGAGGTCATGAAATGATACCCTAAATCCAAAATGAGTTTGATTGTCCAGTCCTTCTAGTTGTGCTCCCATATATAGGAGACAACAGATCAAAGTAATCCCGGCAAAGTGAACACCTCATTACAAGGGGCTCTTTGCTCCTGGAGGAAGGGATGCACCTCACCTTTAGTAGAATGCTTTATGTATAAGAAAATTGCATTCCCCGTTTTCTTTTTAGGCTTAAGCAGAAACTGTTTATGTAAATTGCATTTTACTTCAACATAACGGTTATTCATAAATGAGCCAATACTTTTCTGGTACTATTTCTCTGTCCAAATTTGCAACTTTGATCTCATCATTTTTGGAATGTTCTAAAGTTGTAAGCAGCAACATAATCCTTTGTCGACATATTGTAAAAATGGAGCCAGCAAGACATTCTCTAACTTTAATCTCAATATTCACAAAGCACACCAATTTTATACTAAATCTTGGCAATGTAATATTTAAGGATTTCATCCATGTATTTAGCTATACACACAGATAGATAGATAGATAGATAGATAGATAGAGAGAGAGAGAGAGAGAGAGAGATAGGTAGATAGATAATTATAGATATAGATATAGATGTAGACATAGATATAGATATATACCACCTGTTTTATTCCCAGGAAAAGTCAGGACTCACTACTAGTGCTTCATGTTTGTGATGCCACACAATTAGTTTGTCTTCAATAAGTGGAAAAGGTAATTTTAAATTCAAAGCATGTCGTGTGAAACGAATAAAGTTTTTGATGAGTTTGATTTACAAATGAATGCTTTTTCCGACTTAAGAATGATTATTCATAAAAAAAAATCTCGCAAATAGTTTGTTTTCTATGCGGCCTAAATTTAATGAAAGGAAACTCAAGTTTCTTTGTCTTTCTCATTTTAACCCTAGTTTCAGTTTAATACTTTAAAGACACTCCATCCCTCTTTGAATGAACAAGAAAAGATGCCTTCATTTCCCCTTAGATAAACAGTGTTGAAATAAGTCATAAACTCTCTCCTGTTTTTCTTCTGAAAATGCCTGTAATTTGTGGATTAAGAAAATCAGTTCTTACAGAATGTGCATCAAAGAACTCAAAAGTTAATGAGTTGAATATCTTCCAAGTTCTTCAATATTCCTTTGTTTCTCCAAAGAAATGATAATGTTTGAGACATCTGGTCTGGAAGTAATTCTTCATTGGTTTTCTGACAGAATTTTTCTCCTCACAGGAAGTGCAGATATTTCCCTGTCTACCAGAATGCAAGAAGGTAAGCATGTTCCCAATGTCCTTTGAAAAGAACACTTCAAATGGTTCCCATCATATTATGTTTAGCATTCTCAGTATGCAAAACTCTGTGGGGGAGATTCAATGGGATGGAGTTCAGAATTGAGACATTCTGATAATTGTACAGTGGAATTTTGAATTCGTACTATTGAGACATAAGAATGCAAGTAAATGCCTTGGCCTCAATGCACCTTCCCTGTCAACAGAGGACAGCGTGAATATTCCAAAACAGTAACCGCAAAAAGTCCTTCGATTAATGGAAAAATGTTTCCCAAATTAGGCCTAAGAATTCACAAATGGGAACTGAAATGAATTTGCTTATTATTTCTATGATAATATCAAAAGGCATAGTTATCATTTTTGTCATCACAGAAGGGAATTTCAAATTAATGCATACGTTGTAATTGGAAGAGAAGGGAAAGAATTACATTTTCTAAAAAATATACCAGATTTGCTTAGATATTTTTCTTTGCAGGTGAATCTCTGGATCCTGAAAGGTTACTGCAATGCCCCTATGATAAGAGTCACAAGATCAGGGCCTGCAGATTCCCGTACCATCTGGTGAAATGCAGAAAGGTAGGGTTGCATTTCAAAATGAGGAGTTTGTCATACTTACTATAAACATGAATTTGAAGCTTGATATTTGACTAAATGTGCTAAATATGTGTCAATGAAATAATAGACTACCTGGGTAGATGTAGTATACACATATTTGTATTTGCTCTTGTAATCTGATCTTTGTGTAGTGCAGATAAGAAATAGCAGTGCAACTTGTTTACAGAACTCTAGGATGAGTAGAACATTGCAAGATGTTTTCTGTAGGACAATCATTTCAGTCTGAGTGTAGCGACTTTATACTTGTTTCCTTGTTCACACTTAACTACTCTAAATCAGCAATTTAGTAAAGTTTCTAAAAATTAAGACAGATGCATTGCCTTATGGCACGACATAATTCCTGAACCATGTTACTTTTCAGTAAACCTAGTGATCCTGAATTGATGATAACGAAGATGTGTCTTGCCTGTTTCCTATATTTTGGTGTATTTTTTGTAATGATACCACGACAGTTATTTTCACATAGAACAAGAAATCTTTCAAATGCTAATATAGTTGTGTATCCCAATTCAATTTTCTGTGTTAAAAAACATTGCTCTGGGCAGAAAACAATCTTCCCTTTGTTATGCTTTTCAAAGGATGCTCACTGATTATATGTACACGTGTGCACAGAAAGACATATACATATGCATATTCATGCTCATATGTTTTCAAATATTCTTATATCTAAATGCAAATATATGCAAATTATACTTTACATGCACATGGTATCACACACATGCTCCAAGACACACAATGAGGGCATTTCCAATTTTGTTTTCGATCAATGTGTCTTACCCATTCATGTAGCATATATTAATTAATGCCTTTTTACTGAATAAGATGTCATGATTCTGAATGTTTTTAGATGCCAAAGTTATGTTTTAAGTATCCAGCATTTTGCTGCTGTGTCAGACCTCCAATCTTGTCATGACGAGTTTAAATCAAAGTACTTTTATGCGAAGAGAGTATGAGATATAGAGTCTGAGAGAATCTTATCCTCCTCCAGCCCCTAAAAATTGTAAGAAACAGATTGAAGAAGAGTCGAGGTTTTACTAGCCCGTCCTCTTGTGCTAGACTGGTGTTAGTACAGCACACAAGCCCAAGGTAAAACCACAAGTCAAGCATAAAAACAGCAACCCTTTCCTTATCCTCCAATAATTTGTACTATTTTTATTTTTTACATCCTGGTTCAATAGAATCATCAGGACATTGCTGCCAAATTGGCTACTTGTCCCTTCAATGCTCGGCACTTGGTGCCGCGCGATCAACTCAGTAAACATATAGCAACATGTGAAGACCAAAGTTGCATTGAGGATGATGTAGGTAAGCTTGATACACGAAACAGAAATCAGATCTGATTCAGATTCAGTCTGTTACATATTGTGATTCCATTTTCCTTATTTTCCTTCTTGCAGTTACTATGACTTGGTCCCAACCCCAAGAGAAGAAATCTGGAAATACAGGGCATCGCCTTTCCTCTGAGGAAGACTGGGATAAAGGTAAAGAGCTTGATTAAATTTTGAGTTAGTGCTATACCTGAATGCCAGTTTAGAGATAGATGCAAATAATAGAAAACTCTTTAGCTCAACATGAAATTTAATGTATGCTAACATAGAGAAAGCTATTATGCTCATCCTCATATATGAAGACATGCATTCCGAAATGATTTCTTTAAAGAATATATATATAAAACAGTGTTGTCCATCTATAGTTTAGGACTCTTTCTTTTCCACGTTTATTATCCACTTAAATCATTGATATATTAGGTCCTTAATGTGGTTATTATATCATTATTACCTATGTCTTTCCTTGGCCATGTAAATGTTAGAGAAAATGTAATATGTACCCTGGAGACAATATCCATTTTTCTGTTTGCCAGAATCCTTCGAAAACCCTAGACCAACTTTTGTTTGGGGCAGAGCAGAGTCTTCTAGCCAAAACAGGTAAGAATATGACATTATCACTTTGGCAAAGATCTATTTCTTAGAAATAAAGGAAACAATTATGATAGGTGGAAGAGCTGCCTTTTTCTTTTAGGAATAAAAAAACTTCCTCTTTTCAGAGAAATATTCAGATTGGTGTCTGAACGGTGATTGGTGAAAGCATGCATGTGTAAATCTGCAATTACTTCATGATCTTAAAACATTTCCAGGGGCTGGGGATATGGCCTAGTGACAAGAGTGCCTGCCTCGGATACACAAGGCCCTAGGTTCGATTCCCCAGCACCACACATACAGAAAACGGCCAGAAGCGGCCGTGTGGCTCAAGTGGCAGAGTGCTAGCCTTGAGCGGGAAGAAGCCAGGGACAGTGCTCAGGCCCTGAGTCCAAGGCCCCAGGACAGGCAAAAACAAAACAAACAAACAAATAAACAAAAAAACATTTCCAAACAAATTCACTGATATCTATGGAAAGTCATACTCAAAATGGTCTCGGAGTACCATTCAATATTGAGAAAATGTTACAGATATGACAGTATGTCAGAGCCACCGTTCACTTTTCAATGACATACGTTTCGATTTAATTTTATTCACAGAAATAACAAATGAGCGGCTGAAAGTCCTCTTCATGTAAGTAGCTACTAAAATCATAAGGAGATTAATTTGATTAAATGTAGTAAAAAGCAACTATACAGATACATTGTGTTATTTGGGTTTGTGTGTTATATGCCCTTTGCTCAACAAGAATAGCAATAAATGCATCATGTGTGTTTACAGCCTGTTTTCATTTTTCAATATTTTCTTGCAAACCTTCACCAAATATTTGTGAAAACGCCTCCTTTACATGGATCTGTGATACCTTGAATATTCTGTTTAAAAATCACACCAGATCTTCGCCCACGTATACAGTTTGGAAGGCAAGGATAACTTCCAATTTAGATTTTTGAAAGATCTCTATATGTGATTACAGAGTAAAAGGAAGTGTGTTGTTCCCTGCTGTCACTTTCATATTCAACAAAATAACTTGGGAGACAAGAAGAAAAAGTTTCTGGGGACTCTGTGGATTGATGAGACAACCTGAGAAAATTTAGGAGGCTTATAGTTATATTTTCCTTTTATCCCATACTAAGTCACTTTCCACAAAAATAATGCCTCCTTTTTTCATTTATTGGTTGTATCTCATCTAAGATAGAGAATTTTGGATGAAATATTATGACTTGGATCTCAAATCTTAGGATAATCATTTCTCATGTAGTCCACAATATTTACTATTTTTGTTATAAGACTTGGGCTCATTTCATATTTTGTGTCCCTGTCATGTGACACTGATTATACTTGTATAGGTGAGACATAAACAAACTGTTCTATTACTTAGATGAAACTTATTATGTTACCTAAACTAAGGTTAGAAGAAATGTACCTGTTTCATGATCATAATGGATTCTCTGGGTATTAACGTGTTCACCTACCTTCAAGTGATTTGAAACCCATAGAGTTTCATACCATAAGTCAACAGCAGTTGCCCATTGGTCCATTTCTGCGTATATGGAAGTTGAAAAAAGCAAGAAATTCTTTCAGACTAATAGGCAGTTGTTCAATTTTGCATATCTGTACAACAACTATGTAACTTTCTATTGTTCTTAGGCAGAATCAGAAATGTATATTATCACACCTTCCACCATAATGCAAAGTTCTTTTTTCTATTTTCCTTTGCAGAAATAATCCGGTGGCCTACTATTTGGGGACTACATATTTTTCCTTGTCTTGCTAATGACATGAAATATTAATATTACTTTCGGCACGTTGAATGCGTTTTCATTTCCACTAGCTTTTAAAACTTACTAATTTGGTTAGCTTGTATATTGTTTATAATGAACGCTGACATCAATGTTAGGGTGAAATCCTTTACTGAAATATTCCTTTTCAATTTCTCTAAGAAGCATATTTAGGTTTTACGAGAGGACCGATGATCATGAAATGAAAATCTGGATACATAAACATGTATAAAATTCTTCTATATCTTTTTTCAGTTAGATTTGAATGTGAAAAACGCTTTTTTTGACAATGATCTCCCCCTTGCATTAAAAATATTATTAAAATTACCTCTTTTAGTGGAGAATTTTAATTTATATGGTCCACCATATGGGTGAGCCACAAAAACTACTGCTTGATTGTGTGTGTGTGTGTGTGTGTGTGTGTGTGTGTGTGTGTGTGTTTGTGTCTTTGTTTGGACTATTTAATTTATAATTTGTAATTAAATTTTATTGACAAGGTGATGCAAATGAGTTACCATTACATAATAAAGCTTGAGTACATTTCTTGTCATTTTAGTTACAACCTCCCCCTTTTTTAGTATCTTTCAAAGGTCAGATATCCATATATACAAGATCCAGTGTACCAAACTCATATCCAGTCACCACAGGAGGACTCCACTGGTTTTTCACGTAGTATATTAAACATAAGGACAATGATAAAATCCTCCAGTTCCCATGTCTTGCAGATATGATGTAACATCACTGGCATAACCATATAGAAAAATTATTTGAGAAGAAGTTTTACACTTTACAGACAACAAGTCTATGCCCCACCCAAGTG
>NW_025957663.1:0-50268 GCF_023159225.1 Perognathus longimembris pacificus
CGATGCGTATTTTTTTTTTAAAATTGACAAATTAAATAAAAAATAAATCAAAAATAAAAATAAGTGGAAAAGGCGAGAGTGCGCGAGCACACAGGAGCAAAGACAAGCAGCGCAGCTTGATGCGTAGTAAAAAAAAATAATGAATAGACAACTGGTCGTCCTCATTAGAAATAAAAACCCAAAAGATTAGATAGACAAAAAAACAACCACATAAATGTGGAGAGAAGGGCAGTGTGCGCAGGAGCAAAGGTAAACAGCAGAGAGACCTGAATACTTATCTTTAAAAGGTCGACCTCAGAACTTTGTTCAGTTTGTCTCGGTGACGGATAATGGAAGGAAGGGGTAGGCAACTGGTCGACTTCATTTAAATAAACAATAAAAAATAAGATACACTCTCAGGAATAGATAAATAATAACTAAAAAATTGTAAAGTGGAGAAAGCGAGAGCGCGCGAATGCACTCAAGCAAACACAAACAGCACAGCACGATGCGTATTTTTTTAAATTGACAAAATAAATAAAAAATAAATCAAAAATAAAAATAAGTGGAAAAGGCGAGAGTGCGCGAGCACACAGGAGCAAAGACAAGCAGTGCAGCTGGATGCGTAGGAAAAAAAATAATAAATAGACAACTGGTCGACCTCATTAGGAATAAAAACCCAAAAGATTAGATAGACAAACAAACAAACACATAAATGTGGAGAGTAGGGCAGTGCGTGCAGGAGCAAAGGTAAACAGCAGACAGACCTGAATCCTTATCTTTACAAGGTCGACCTCAGAACTTTGTTCAGTTTGACTCGGTGACGGATAATGGAAGGAAGGGTAGGCAACTGGTCGACTTCATTTAAATAAAAAAATAAAAAATAAGATAAACTCTCAGGAATAGATAATAATAACAAAAAAATTGTAAAGTGGAGAAAGCGAGAGGGCGCGAATGCCCTCAAGCAAACACAAACAGCACAGCACGATGCGTATTTTTTTTAAATTGACAAAATAAATTAAAAATGAATCAAAAATAAAAATAAGTGGAAAAGGCGAGAGTGCGCGAGCACACAATAGCAAAGACAAGCAGCGCAGCTTGATGCGTAGTAGAAAAAATAATAAATAGACAACTGGTCGACCTCATTAGAAATAAAAACCCAAAAGATTAGATAGACAAACAAACAAACACATAAATGTGGAGAGATGGGCAGTGCGCGCAGGAGCAAAGGTAAACAGCAGACAGACCTGAATCCTTATCTTTACAAGGTCGACCTCAGAACTTTGTTCAGTTTGTCTCGGTGACGGATAATGGAAGGAAGGGCAGGCAACTGGTCGACTTCATTTAAATAAACAAATAAAAAATAAGATAAACTCTCAGGAATAGATAAATAATAACATACAAATTGTAAAGTGGAGAAAGGGAGAGCGCGCGAATGCACTCAAGCAAACACAAACAGCACAGCACGATGCGTATTTTTTTTTAAAATTGACAAAATAAATCAAAAATAAATCAAAAATAAAAACAAGTGGAAAAGGAGAGAGTGCGCGAGCACACAGGAGCAAAGACAATCAGCGCAGCTTGATGAGTAGTAAAAAAAATAATAAATAGACTACTGGTCGACCTCATTAGAAATAAAAACCCAAAAGATTAGATAGACAAAAAAACAAACACATAAATGTGGAGAAAAGGGGCAGTGTGCGCAGGAGCAAAGGTAAACAGCAGAGAGACCTGAATACTTATCTTTACAAGGTCGACCTCAGAACTTTGTTCAGTTTGTCTCGGTGACGGATAATGGAAGGAAGGGCAGGCAACTGGTCGACTTCATTTAAATAAACAAATAAAAAATAAGATACACTCTCAGGGATAGATAAATAATAACTAAAAAATTGTAAAGTGGAGAAAGCGAGAGCGCGCGAATGCACTCAAGCAAACACAAACAGCACAGCACGATGCTATTTTTTTAAATTGACAAAATAAATCAAAAATAAATCAAAAATAAAAATAAGTGGAAAAGGCGAGAGTGCTCGAGCACACAGGAGCAAAGAAAAGCAGCGCAGCTTGATGCGTAGTAAAAAAATAATAAATAGACAACTGGTCGACCTCATTAGAAATAAAAACCCAAAAGATTAGATAGACAAACAAACACATAAATGTGTAGAGAAAGGCAGTGCGCGCAGGAGCAAAGGTAAACGGCAGACAGACCTGAATCCTTATCTTTAAAAGGTCGACCTCAGAACTTTGTTAGTTTGTCTCGGTGACGGATAATGGAAGGAAGGGCAGGCAACTGGTCGACTTCATTTAAATAAACAAATAAAAAATAAGATACACTCTCAGGAATAGATAAATAATAACAAAAAAATTGTAAAGTGGAGAAAGCAAGAGCGCGAGAATGCACTCAGGCAAACAGAAACAGCACAGCACGATGCGTATTTTTCTTAAAAATGGACAAAATAAATCAAAAATAAATCAAAAATAAAAATAAGTGGAAAAGGCGAGAGTGCGCGAGCACACAGGAGCAAAGACAAGCAGCGCAGCTTGATGCGTAGTAGAAAAAATAATAAATAGACAACTGGTCGACCTCATTAGAAATAAAAACCCAAAAGATTAGATAGACAAACAAACAAACACATAAATGTGGAGAGAAGGGCAGTGCGCGCAGGAGCAAAGGTAAAGAGCAGACAGACCTGAATCCTTATGTTTACAAGGTCGACCTCAGAACTTTGTTCAGTTTGTCTCGTTGACGGATAATGGAAGGAAGGGCAGGCAACTGGTCGACTTCATTTAAATAAACAAATAAAAAATAAGATAAACTCTCAGGAATAGATAAATAATAACAAAAAAATTGTAAAGTGGAGAAAGCGAGAGCGCGCGAATGCACTCAAGCAAACACAAACCGCACAGCACGATGCGTATTTTTTTTTTAAATTGACAAAATAAATAAAAAATAAATCAAAAATAAAAATAAGTGGAAAAGGCGAGAGTGCGCGAGCCCACAGGAGCAAAGACAAGCAGCGCAGCTTGATGCGTAGTAAAAAAAATAATAAATAGACAACTGGTCGACCTCATTAGAAATAAAAACCCAAAAGATTAGATAGACAAACAAACAAACACATAAATGTGGAGAGAAGGGCAGTGCGCGCAGGAGCAAAGGTAAACAGCAGACAGACCTGAATCCTTATCTTTACAAGGTCGACCTCAGAACTTTGTTCAGTTTGTCTCGTTGACGGATAATGGAAGTAAGGGCAGGCAACTGTTCGACTTCATTTAAATAAACAAATAAAAAATAAGATAAACTCTCAGGAATAGATAAATAATAACAAAAAAATTGTAAAGTGGAGAAAGCGAGAGCGCGCGAATGCACTCCAGCAAACACAAACAGCACAGCACGATGCGTGTTTTTTTTTTAAATTTGACAAAATAAATCAAAAATAAATCAAAAATAAAAATAAGTGGAAAAGGCGAGAGTGCGCGAGCACACAGGAGCAAAGACAAGCAGCGCAGCTTGATGCGTAGTATAAAAAATAATAAATAGACAACTGGTCGACCTCATTAGAAATAAAAACCCAAAAGATTACATAGACAAACAAACAAACACATAAATGTGGAGAGAAGGGCAGTGCGCGCAGGAGCAAAGGTAAACAGCAGACAGACCTGAATCCTTATCTTTACAAGGTCGACCTCAGAACTTTGTTCAGTTTGTCTCGGTGACGGATAATGGAAGGAAGGGCAGGCAACTGGTCGACTTCATTTAAATAAACAAATAAAAAATAAGATAAACTCTCAGGAATAGATAAATAATAACAAAAAAATTGTAAAGTGGAGAAAGCGAGAGCGCGCGAATGCACTCAAGCAAACACAAACAGCACAACACGATGCGTATTTTTTTTTCAATTGACAAAATAAATCAAAAATTAAAATAAGTGGAAAAGGCGAGAGTGCGCGAGCACACAGGAGCAAAGACAAGCAGCGCAGCTTGATGCGTAGTAAAAAAAATAATCAATAGACAACTAGTCGACCTCATTAGAAATAAAAACCCAAAAGATTAGATAGACAAACAAACAAACACATAAATGTGGAGAGAAGGGCAGTGCGCGCAGGAGCAAAGGTAACCAGCAGACAGACTTGAATCCTTATCTTTACAAGGTCGACCTCCGAACTTTGTTCAGTTTGTCTCGGTGACGGATAATGGAAGGAAGGGCAGGCAACTGGTCGACTTCATTTAAATAAACAAATAAAAAATAAGATAAACTCTCAGGAATAGATAAATAATAACAAAAAATTGTAAAGTGGAGAAAGCGAGAGCGCGCGAATGCACTCAAGCAAACACAAACAGCACAGCACGATGCGTATTTTTTTTAAATTGACAAAATAAATCAAAAATAAATCAAAAATAAAAATAAGTGGAAAAGGCGAGAGTGCGCGAGCACACAGGAGCAAAGACAAGCAGCGCAACTTGATGCGAAGTAAAAAAAATAATAAATAGACAACTGGTCGACCTCATTAGAAATAAAAACCCAAAAGATTAGATAGACAAACAAACAAACACATAAATGTGGAGAGAAGGGCAGTGCGCGCAGGAGCAAAGGTAAACAGCAGACAGACCTGAATCCTTATCTTTACAAGGTCGACCTCAGAACTTTGTTCAGTTTGTCTCGGTGACGGATAATGGAAGGAAGGGCAGGCAACTGGTCGACTTCATTTAAATAAACAAATAAAAAATAAGATAAACTCTCAGGAATAGATAAATAATAACAAAAAAATTGTAAAGTGGAGAAAGCGAGAGCGCGCGAATGCACTCAAGCAAACACAAACCGCACAGCACGATGCGTATTTTTTTTTCAATTGACAAAATAAATCAAAAATGAAAATAAGTGGAAAAGGCGAGAGTGCGCGAGCACACAGGAGCAAAGACAAGCAGCGCAGCTTGATGCGTAGTAAAAAAAATAATAAATAGACAACTGGTCGACCTCATTAGAAATAAAAACCCAAAAGATTAGATAGACAAACAAACAAACACATAAATGTGGAGAGAAGGGCAGTGCGCGCAGGAGCAAAGGTAAACAGCAGACAGACCTGAATCCTTATCTTTACAAGGTCGACCTCAGAACTTTGTTCAGTTTGTCTCGGTGACGGATAATGGAAAGAAGGGCAGGCAACTGGTCGACTTCATTTAAATAAACAAATAAAAAATAAGATAAACTCTCAGGAATAGATAAATAATAACAAAAAAATTGTAAAGTGGAGAAAGCGAGAGCGCGCGAATGCACTCAAGCAAACACAAACAGCACAGCTCGATGCGTATTTTTTTTTAAATTGACAAAATAAATCAAAAATAAATCAAAAATAAAAATAAGTGGAAAAGGCGAGAGTGCGCGAGCACACAGGAGCAAAGACAAGCAGCGCAGCTTGATGCGTAGTAAAAAAAATAATAAATAGACAACTGGTCGACCTCATTAGAAATAAAAACCCAAAAGATTAGATAGACAAACAAACAAACACATAAATGTGGAGAGAAGGGCAGTGCGCGCAGGAGCAAAGGTAAACAGCAGACAGACCTGAATCCTTATCTTTACAAGGTCGACCTCAGAACTTTGTTCAGTTTGTCTCGGTGACGGATAATGGAAGGAAGGGCAGGCAACTGGTCGACTTCATTTAAATAAACAAATAAAAAATAAGATAAACTCTCAGGAATAGATAAATAATAACAAAAAAATTGTAAAGTGGAGAAAGCGAGAGCGCGCGAATGCACTCAAGCAAACACAAACACCACAGCACGATGCGTATTTTTTTTAAAAATTGACAAAATAAATCAAAAATAAATCAAAAATAAAAATAAGTGGAAAAGGCGAGAGTGCGCGAGCACACAGGAGCAAAGACAAGCAGAGCAGCTTGATGCGTAGTAAAAAAAATAATAAATTGACAACTGGTCGACCTCATTAGAAATAAAAACCCAAAAGATTAGATAGACAACCAAACAAACACATAAATGTGGAGAGAAGGGCAGTGCGCGCAGGAGCAAAGGTAAACAGCAGACAGACCTGAATCCTTATGTTTACAAGGTCGACCTCAGAACTTTGTTCAGTTTGTCTCGGTGACGGATAATGGAAGGAAGGGCAGGAAACTGGTCGACTTCATTTAAATAAACAAATAAAAAATAAGATAAACTCTCAGGAATAGATAAATAATAACAAAAAAATTATAAAGTGGAGAAAGCGAGAGCCCGCGAATGCACTCTAGCAAACACAAACAGCACAGCACGATGCGTATTTTTTTTAAATTGACAAAATAAATCAAAAATAAATCAAAAATAAAAATAAGTGGAAAAGGCGAGAGTGCGCGAGCACACAGGAGCAAAGACAAGCAGCGCAGCTTGATGCGTAGTAAAAAAAATAATAAATAGACAACTGGTCGACCTCATTAGAAATAAAAATCCAAAAGATTAGATAGACAAACAAACAAACACATAAATGTGGAGAGAAGGGCAGTGCGCGCAGGAGCAAAGGTAAACAGCAGACAGACCTGAATCCTTATCTTTACAAGGTCGACCTCAGAACTTTGTTCAGTTTGTCTCGGTGACGGATAATGGAAGGAAGGGCAGGCAACTGGTCGACTTCATTTAAATAAACAAATAAAAATTAAGATAAACTCTCAGGAATAGATAAATAATTACAAAAAAAATGTAAAGTGGAGAAAGCGAGAGCGCGCGAATGCACTCAAGCAAACACAAACAGCACAGCACGATGCGTATTTTTTTTTTAAATGGACAAAATAAATCAAAAATAAAAATAAGTGGAAAAGGTGAGAGTGCGCGAGCACACAGGAGCAAAGACAAGCAGCGCAGCTTGATGCGCAGTAAAAAAAATAATAAATAGACAACTGGTCGACCGCATTAGAAATAAAAACCCAAAAGATTAGATAGACAAACAAACAAACACATAAATGAGGAGAGAAGGGCAGTGCGCGCAGGAGCAAAGGTGAACAGCAGACAGACCTGAATCCTTATCTTTACAACGTCGACCTCAGAACTTTGTTCAGTTTGTCTCGGTGACGGATAATGAAAGGAAGGGCAGGCAACTGGTCGACTTCATTTAAATAAACAAATAAAAATTAAGATAAACTCTCAGGAATAGATAAATAATAACAAAAAAATTGTAAAGTGGAGAAAGCGAGAGCGCGCGAATGCACTCAAGCAAACACAAACAGCACAGCACGATGCGTATTTTTTTTTAAATTGACAAAATAAATCAAAAATAAAAATAAGTGGAAAAGGCGAGAGTGCGCGAGCAAACAGGGGCAAAGACAAGCAGCGCAGCGTGATGCGTAGTAAAAAAAATAATAAATAGACAACTGGTCGACCTCATTAGAAATAAAAACCCAAAAGATTAGATAGACAAACAAACAAACACATAAATGTGGAGAGAAGGGCAGTGCGCGCAGGAGCAAAGGTAAACAGCATACAGACCTGAATCCTTATCTTTACAAGGTCGACCTCAGAACTTTGTTCAGTTTGTCTCGGTGACGGATAATGGAAGGAAGGGCAGGCAACTGGTCGACTTCATTTAAATAAACAAATAAAAAATAAGATAAACTCTCAGGAATAGATAAATAATAACAAAAAAATTGTAAAGTGGAGAAAGCGAGAGCGCGCGAATGCACTCAAGCAAACAAAAACAGCACAGCACGATGCGTATTTTTTTTTAAATTGACAAAATAAATCAAAAATAAAAATAAGTGGAAAAGGCGAGAGTGCGCGAGCACACAGGAGCAAAGACAAGCAGCGCAGCTTGATGCGTAGTAAAAAAAATAATAAATAGACAACTGGTCGACCTCATTAGAAATAAAAACCCAAAAGATTAGATAGACAAACAAACAAACACATAAATGTGGAGAGATGGGCAGTGCGCGCAGGAGCATAGGTAAACAGCAGACACACCTGAATCCTTATCTTTACAAGGTCGATCTCAGAACTTTGTTCAGTTTGTCTCGGTGACGGATAATGGAAGGAAGGGCAGGCAACTGGTCGACTTCATTTAAATAAACAAATAAAAAATAAGATAAACTCTCAGGAATAGATAAATAATAACAAAAAAATTGTAAAGTGGAGAAAGCGAGAGCGCGCGAATGCACTCAAGCAAACACAAACAGCACAGCACGATGCGTATTTTTTTTTTAAATTGACAAAATAAATCAAAAATAAATCAAAAATAAAAATAAGTGGAAAAGGCGAGAGTGCGCGAGCACACAGGAGCAAAGACAAGCAGCGCATCTTGATGCGTAGTAAAAAAAATAATAAATAGACAACTGGTCGACCTCATTAGAAATAAAAATCCAAAAGATTAGATAGACAAACAAACAAACACATAAATGTGGAGAGAAGGGCAGTGCGCGCAGGAGCAAAGGTAAACAGCAGACAGACCTGAATCCTTATCTTTACAAGGTCGACCTCAGAACTTTGTTCAGTTTGTCTCGGTGACGGATAATGGAAGGAAGGGCAGGCAACTGGTCGACTTCATTTAAATAAACAAATAAAAATTAAGATAAACTCTCAGGAATAGATAAATAATAACAAAAAAATTGTAAAGTGGAGAAAGCGAGAGCGCGCGAATGCACTCAAGCAAACACAAACAGCACAGCACGATGCGTATTTTTTTTTAAATTGACAAAATAAATCAAAAATAAAAATAAGTGGAAAAGGCGAGAGTGCGCGAGCACACAGGAGCAAAGACAAGCAGCGCAGCTTGATGCGTAGTTAAAAAAAATAATAAATAGACAACTGGTCGATAGCATTAGAAATAAAAACCCAAAAGATTAGATAGACAAACAAACAAACACATAAATGAGGAGAGAAGGGCAGTGCGCGCAGGAGCAAAGGTGAACAGCAGACAGACCTGAATCCTTATCTTTACAAGGTCGACCTCAGAACTTTGTTCAGTTTGTCTCGGTGACGGATAATGGAAGGAAGGGCAGGCAACTGGTCGACTTCATTTAAATAAACAAATAAAAATAAGATAAACTCTCAGGAATAGATAAATAATAACAAAAAAATTGTAAAGTGGAGAAAGCGAGAGCGCGCGAATGCACTCAAACAAACACAAACAGCACAGCACGATGCGTATTTTTTTTTAAATTGACAAAATAAATCAAAAATAAAAAGAAGTGGAAAAGGCGAGAGTGCGCGAGCACACAGGAGCAAAGACAAGCAGCGCAGCTTGATGCGTAGTAAAAAAATAATAAATAGACAACTGGTCGACCTCATTAGAAATAAAAACCCAAAAGATTAGATAGACAAACAAACAAACACATAAATGTGGAGAGAAGGGCAGTGCGCGCAGGAGCAAAGGTAAACAGCAGACAGACCTGAATCCTTATCTTTACAAGGTCGACCTCAGAACTTTGTTCAGTTTGTCTCGGTGACGGATAATGGAAGGAAGGGCAGGCAACTGGTCGACTTCATTTAAATAAACAAATAAAAAATAAGATAAACTCTCAGGAATAGACAAATAATAACAAAAAAATTGTAAAGTGGAGAAAGCAAGAGCGCGCGAATGCACTCAGGCATACACAAACAGCACAGCACGATGCGTATTTTTTTTTCAATTGACAAAATAAATCAAAAATAAATCAAAAATAAAAATAAGTGGAAAAGGCGAGAGTGCGCGAGCACACAGGAGCAAAGACAAGCAGCGCAGCTTGATGCGTAGTAAAAAAAATAATAAATAGACAACTGGTCGACCTCATTAGAAATAAAAACCCAAAAGATTAGATAGACAAACAAACAAACACATAAATGTGGAGAGATGGGCAGTGCGCGCAGGAGCATAGGTAAACAGCAGACACACCTGAATCCTTATCTTTACAAGGTCGATCTCAGAACTTTGTTCAGTTTGTCTCGGTGACGGATAATGGAGGAAGGGCAGGCAACTGGTCGACTTCATTTAAATAAACAAATAAAAAATAAGATAAACTCTCAGGAATAGATAAATAATAACAAAAAAATTGTAAAGTGGAGAAAGCGAGAGCGCGCGAATGCACTCAAGCAAACACAAACAGCACAGCACGATGCGTATTTTTTTTTAAATTGACAAAATAAATCAAAAATAAATCAAAAATAAAAATAAGTGGAAAAGGCGAGAGTGCGCGAGCACACAGGAGCAAAGACAAGCAGCGCATCTTGATGCGTAGTAAAAAAAATAATAAATAGACAACTGGTCGACCTCATTAGAAATAAAAATCCAAAAGATTAGATAGACAAACAAACAAACACATAAATGTGGAGAGAAGGGCAGTGCGCGCAGGAGCAAAGGTAAACAGCAGACAGACCTGAATCCTTATCTTTACAAGGTCGACCTCAGAACTTTGTTCAGTTTGTCTCGGTGACGGATAATGGAAGGAAGGGCAGGCAACTGGTCGACTTCATTTAAATAAACAAATAAAAATTAAGATAAACTCTCAGGAATAGATAAATAATAACAAAAAAATTGTAAAGTGGAGAAAGCGAGAGCGCGCGAATGCACTCAAGCAAACACAAACAGCACAGCACGATGCGTATTTTTTTTTAAATTGACAAAATAAATCAAAAATAAAAATAAGTGGAAAAGGCGAGAGTGCGCGAGCACACAGGAGCAAAGACAAGCAGCGCAGCTTGATGCGTAGTAAAAAAAATAATAAATAGACAACTGGTCGACCGCATTATAAATAAAAACCCAAAAGATTAGATAGACAAACAAACAAACACATAAATGAGGAGAGAAGGGCAGTGCGCGCAGGAGCAAAGGTGAACAGCAGACAGACCTGAATCCTTATCTTTACAAGGTCGACCTCAGAACTTTGTTCAGTTTGTCTCGGTGACGGATAATGGAAGGAAGGGCAGGCAACTGGTCGACTTCATTTAAATAAACAAATAAAAATAAGATAAACTCTCAGGAATAGATAAATAATAACAAAAAAATTGTAAAGTGGAGAAAGCGAGAGCGCGCGAATGCACTCAAACAAACACAAACAGCACAGCACGATGCGTATTTTTTTTTAAATTGACAAAATAAATCAAAAATAAAAATAAGTGGAAAAGGCGAGAGTGCGCGAGCACACAGGAGCAAAGACAAGCAGCGCAGCTTGATGCGTAGTAAAAAAATAATAAATAGACAACTGGTCGACCTCATTAGAAATAAAAACCCAAAAGATTAGATAGACAAACAAACAAACACATAAATGTGGAGAGAAGGGCAGTGCGTGCAGGAGCAAAGGTAAACAGTAGACAGACCTGAATCCTTATCTTTACAAGGTCGAACTCAGTACTTTGTTCAGTTTGTCTCGGTGACGGATAATGGAAGGAAGGGCAGGCAACTGGTCGACTTCATTTAAATAAACAAATAAAAAATAAGATAAACTCTCAGGAATAGATAAATAATAAAAAAAAATTGTAAAGTGGAGAAAGCGAGAGCGCGCGAATGCATTCAAGCAAACACAAACAGCACAGCACGATGCGTATTTTTTTTAAATTGACAAAATAAATCAAAAATAAATCAAAAATAAAAATAAGTGGAAAAGGCGAGAGTGCGCGAGCACACGGGAGCAAAGACAAGCAGCGCAACTTGATGCGTAGTAAAAAAAATAATAAATAGACAACTGGTCGACCTCATTAGAAATAAAAACCCAAAAGATTAGATAGACAAACAAACAAACAAATAAATGTGGAGAGAAGGGCACTGCGCGCAGGAGCAAAGGTAAACAGCAGACAGGCCTGAATCCTTATCTTTACAAGGTCGACCTCAGAACTTTGTTCAGTTTGTCTCGGTGACTGATAATGGAAGGAAGGGCAGGCAACTGGTCGACTTCATTTAAATAAACAAATAAAAAAGAAGATAAACTCTCAGGAATAGATAAATAATAACAAAAAAATTGTAAAGTGGAGAAAGCGAGAGCGCGCGAATGCACTCAAGCAATCACAAACAGCACAGCACGATGCGTATTTTTTTTTAAAGTGACAAAATAAATCAAAAATAAAAATAAGTGGAAAAGGCGAGAGTGCGCGAGCACACAGGAGCAAAGACAAGCAGCGCAGATTGATGCGTAGTAAAAAAAATAATAAATAGATAACTGGTCGACCTCATTAGAAATAAAAACCCAAAAGATTAGATAGACAAACAAACAAACACATAAATGTGGAGAGTAGGGCAGTGCGCGCAGGAGCATAGGTAAACAGCAGACAGACCTGAATCCTTATCTTTACAAGGTCGACCTCAGAACTTTGTTCAGTTTGTCTCGGTGACGGATAATGGAAGGAAGGGCAGGCAACTGGTCGACTTCATTTAAATAAACAAATAAAAAATAAGATAAACTCTCAGGAATAGATAAATAATAACAAAAAAATTGTAAAATGGAGAAAGCGAGAGCGCGCGAATGCACTCAAGCAAACACAAACAGCACAGCACGATGCGTATTTTTTTTTAAATTGACAAAATAAATCAAAAATAAAAATAAGTGGAAAAGGCGAGAGTGCGTGAGCACACAGGAGCAAAGACAAGCAGCGCAGCTTGATGCGTAGTAAAAAAATAATAAATAGACAACTGGTCGACCTCATTAGAAATAAAAACCCAAAAGATTAGATAGACAAACAAACAAACACATAAATGTGGAGAGAATGGCAGTGCGTGCAGGAGCAAAGGTAAACAGTAGACAGACCTGAATCCTTATCTTTACAAGGTCGACCTCAGTACTTTGTTCAGTTTGTCTCGGTGACGGATAATGGAAGGAAGGGCAGGCAACTGGTCGACTTCATTTAAATAAACAAATAAAAAAAAAGATAAACTCTCAGGAATAGATAAATAATAACAAAAAAATTGTAAAGTGGAGAAAGCGAGATCGCGCGAATGCACTCAAGCAAACACAAACAGCACAGCACGATGCGTATTTTTTTTTATAATTGACAAAATAAATCAAAAATAAATCAAAAATAAAAATAAGTGGAAAAGGCGAGAGTGCGCGAGCACACAGGAGCAAAGACAAGCAGCGCATCTTGATGCGTAGTAAAAAAAATAATAAATAGACAACTGGTCGACCTCATTAGAAATAAAAACCCAAAAGATTAGATAGACAAACAAACAAACACATAAATGTGGAGAGAAGGGCAGTGCGCGCAGGAGCAAAGGTAAACAGCAGACAGACCTGAATCCTTATCTTTACAAGGTCGACCTCAGAACTTTGTTCAGTTTGTCTCGGTGACGGATAATGGAAGGAAGGGCAGGCAACTGGTCGACTTCATTTAAATAAACAAATAAAAAATAAGATAAACTCTCAGGAATAGATAAATAATAACAAAAAAATTGTAAAGTGGAGAAAGCGAGAGCGCGTGAATGCACTCAAGCAAACACAAACAGCACAGCACGATGCGTATTTTTTTTTAAAATTGACAAAATAAATCAAAAATAAATCAAAAATAAATAAGTGGAAAAGGCGAGAGTGCGCGAGCACACAGGAGCAAAGACAAGCAGCGCAGCTTGATGCGTAGTAAAAAAAAATAATAAATAGACAACTGGTCGACCTCATTAGAAATAAAAACCCAAAAGATTAGATAGACAAACAAACAAACACATAAATGTGGAGAGAAGGGCAGTGCGCGCAGGAGCAAAGGTAAACAGCAGACAGACCTGAATCCGTATCTTTACAAGGTCGACCTCAGAACTTTGTTCAGTTTGTCTCGGTGACGGATAATGGAAGGAAGGGCAGGCAACTGGTCGACTTCATTTAAATAAACAAATAAAATATAAGATAAACTCTCAGGAATAGATAAATAATAACAAAAAAATTGTAAAGTGGAGAAAGCGAGAGCGCGCGAATGCACTCAAGCAAACACAAACAGCACAGCACGATGCGTATTTTTTTTTAAATTGACAAAATAAATCAAAAATAAATCAAAAATAAAAATAAGTGGAAAAGGCGAGAGTGCGCGAGCACACAGGAGCAAAGACAAGCAGCGCAGCTTGATGCGTAGTAAAAAAAATAATAAATAGACAACTGGTCGACCTCATTAGAAATAAAAACCCAAAAGATTAGATAGACAAACAAACAAACACATAAATGTGGAGAGAAGGGCAGTGCGCGCAGGAGCAAAGGTAAACAGCAGACAGACCTGAATCCTTATCTTTACAAGGTCGACCTCAGAACTTTGTTCAGTTTGTCTCGGTGACGGATAATGGAAGGAAGGGCAGGCAACTGGTCGACTTCATTTAAATAAATAAAAAAATTAAGATAAACTCTCAGGAATAGATAAATAATAACAAAAAAATTGTAAAGTGGAGAAAGCGAGAGCGCGCGAATGCACTCAAGCAAACACAAACAGCACAGCACGATGCGTATTTTTTTTTAAATTGACAAAATAAATCAAAAATAAATCAAAAATAAAAATAAGTGGAAAAGGCGAGAGTGCGCGAGCACACAGGAGCAAAGACAAGCAGCGCAGCTTGATGCGTAGTAAAAAAAATAATAAATAGACAACTGGTCGACCTCATTAGAAATAAAAACCCAAAAGATTAGATAGACAAACAAACAAACACATAAATGTGGAGAGAAGGGCAGTGCGCGCAGGAGCAAAGGTAAACAGCAGACAGACCTGAATCCTTATCTTTACAAGGTCGACCTCAGAACTTTGTTCAGTTTGTCTCGGTGACGGATAATGGAAGGAAGGGCAGGCAACTGGTCGACTTCATTTAAATAAACAAATAAAAAATAAGATAAACTCTCAGGAATAGATAAATAATAAAAAAAAATTGTAAAGTGGAGAAAGCGAGAGCGCGCGAATGCACTCAAGCAAACACAAACAGCACAGCACGATGCGTATTTTTTTTTAAATTGACAAAATAAATCAAAAATAAAAATAAGTGGAAAAGGCGAGAGTGCGCGAGCACACAGGAGCAAAGACAAGCAGCGCAGCTTGATGCGTAGTAAAAAAATAATAAATAGACAACTGGTCGACCTCATTAGAAATAAAAACCCAAAAGATTAGATAGACAAACAAACAAACACATAAATGTGGAGAGAAGGGCAGTGCGCGCAGGAGCAAAGGTAAACAGCAGACAGACCTGAATCCTTATCTTTACAAGGTCGACCTCAGAACTTTGTTCAGTTTGTCTCGTTGACGGATAATGGAAGGAAGGGCAGGCAACTGGTCGACTTCATTTAAATAAACAAATAAAAAATAAGATAAACTCTCAGGAATAGATAAATAATAACAAAAAAATTGTAAAGTGGAGAAAGCGAGAGCGCGCGAATGCACTCAAGCAAACACAAACAGCACAGCACGATGCGTATTTTTTTTTAAATTGACAAAATAAATCAAAAATAAATCAAAAATAAAAATAAGTGGAAAAGGCGAGAGTGCGCGAGCACACAGGAGCAAAGACAAGCAGCGCAGCTTGATGCGTAGTAAAAAAAATAATAAATAGACAACTGGTCGACCTCATTAGAAATAAAAACCCAAAAGATTAGATAGACAAACAAACAAACACATAAATGTGGAGAGAAGGGCAGTGCGCGCAGGAGCAAAGGTAAACAGCAGACAGACCTGAATCCTTATCTTTACAAGGTCGACCTCAGAACTTTGTTCAGTTTGTCTCGGTGACGGATAATGGAAGGAAGGGCAGGCAACTGGTCGACTTCATTTAAATAAACAAATAAAAAATAAGATAAACTCTCAGGAATAGATAAATAATAACAAAAAAATTGTAAAGTGGAGAAAGCGAGAGCGCGCGAATGCACTCAAGCAAACACAAACAGCACAGCACGATGCGTATTTTTTTTTAAATTGACAAAATAAATCAAAAATAAAAATAAGTGGAAAAGGCGAGAGTGCGCGAGCACACAGGAGCAAAGACAAGCAGCGCAGCTTGATGCGTAGTAAAAAAAATAATAAATAGACAACTGGTCGACCTCATTAGAAATAAAAACCCAAAAGATTAGATAGACAAACAAACAAACACATAAATGTGGAGAGAAGGGCAGTGCGCGCAGGAGCAAAGGTAAACAGCAGACAGACCTGAATCCTTATCTTTACAAGGTCGACCTCAGAACTTTGTTCAGTTTGTCTCGGTGACGGATAATGGAAGGAAGGGCAGGCAACTGGTCGACTTCATTTAAATAAACAAATAAAAAATAAGATAAACTCTCAGGAATAGATAAATAATAACAAAAAAATTGTAAAGTGGAGAAAGCGAGAGCGCGCGAATGCACTCAAGCAAACACAAACAGCACAGCACGATGCGTATTTTTTTTAAATTGACAAAATAAATCAAAAATAAAAATAAGTGGAAAAGGCGAGAGTGCGCGAGCACACAGGAGCAAAGACAAGCAGCGCAGCTTGATGCGTAGTAAAAAAAATAATAAATAGACAACTGGTCGACCTCATTAGAAATAAAAACCCAAAAGATTAGATAGACAAACAAACAAACACATAAATGTGGAGAGAAGGGCAGTGCGCGCAGGAGCAAAGGTAAACAGCAGACAGACCTGAATCCTTATCTTTACAAGGTCGACCTCAGAACTTTGTTCAGTTTGTCTCGGTGACGGATAATGGAAGGAAGGGCAGGCAACTGGTCGACTTCATTTAAATAAACAAATAAAAAATAAGATAAACTCTCAGGAATAGATAAATAATAAAAAAAAATTGTAAAGTGGAGAAAGCGAGAGCGCGCGAATGCACTCAAGCAAACACAAACAGCACAGCACGATGCGTATTTTTTTAAATTGACAAAATAAATCAAAAATAAATCAAAAATAAAAATAAGTGGAAAAGGCGAGAGTGCGCGAGCACACAGGAGCAAAGACAAGCAGCGCAACTTGATGCGTAGTAAAAAAAATAATAAATAGACAACTGGTCGACCTCATTAGAAATAAAAACCCAAAAGATTAGATAGACAAACAAACAAACACATAAATGTGGAGAGAAGGGCAGTGCGCGCAGGAGCAAAGGTAAACAGCAGACAGACCTGAATCCTTATCTTTACAAGGTCGACCTCAGAACTTTGTTCAGTTTGTCTCGGTGACGGATAATGGAAGGAAGGGCAGGCAACTGGTCGACTTCATTTAAATAAACAAATAAAAAATAAGATAAACTCTCAGGAATAGATAAATAATAACAAAAAATTGTAAAGTGGAGAAAGCGAGAGCGCGCGAATGCACTCAAGCAAACACAAACAGCACAGCACGATGCGTATTTTTTTTTAAATTGACAAAATAAATCAAAAATAAAAATAAGTGGAAAAGGCGAGAGTGCGCGAGCACACAGGAGCAAAGACAAGCAGCGCAGCTTGATGCGTAGTAAAAAAAATAATAAATAGACAACTGGTCGACCTCATTAGAAATAAAAACCCAAAAGATTAGATAGACAAACAAACAAACACATAAATGTGGAGAGAAGGGCAGTGCGCACAGGAGCAAAGGTAAACAGCAGACAGACCTGAATCCTTATCTTTACAAGGTCGACCTCAGAACTTTGTTCAGTTTGTCTCGGTGACGGATAATGGAAGGAAGGGCAGGCAACTGGTCGACTTCATTTAAATAAACAAATAAAAAATAAGATAAACTCTCAGGAATAGATAAATAATAACAAAAAAATTGTAAATGGAGAAAGCGAGAGCGCGCGAATGCACTCAAGCAAACACAAACAGCACAGCACGATGCGTATTTTTTTTTAAATTGACAAAATAAATCAAAAATAAAAATAAGTGGAAAAGGCGAGAGTGCGCGAGCACACAGGAGCAAAGACAAGCAGCGCAGCTTGATGCGTAGTAAAAAAATAATAAATAGACAACTGGTCGACCTCATTAGAAATAAAAACCCAAAAGATTAGATAGACAAACAAACAAACACATAAATGTGGAGAGAAGGGCAGTGCGCGCAGGAGCAAAGGTAAACAGCAGACAGACCTGAATCCTTATCTTTACAAGGTCGACCTCAGAACTTTGTTCAGTTTGTCTCGGTGACGGATAATGGAAGGAAGGGCAGGCAACTGGTCGACTTCATTTAAATAAACAAATAAAAAATAAGATAAACTCTCAGGAATAGATAAATAATAACAAAAAAATTGTAAAGTGGAGAAAGCGAGAGCGCGCGAATGCACTCAAGCAAACACAAACAGCACAGCACGATGCGTATTTTTTTTTAAATTGACAAAATAAATCAAAAATAAATCAAAAATAAAAATAAGTGGAAAAGGCGAGAGTGCGCGAGCACACAGGAGCAAAGACAAGCAGCGCAGCTTGATGCGTAGTAAAAAAAATAATAAATAGACAACTGGTCGACCTCATTAGAAATAAAAACCCAAAAGATTAGATAGACAAACAAACAAACACATAAATGTGGAGAGAAGGGCAGTGCGCGCAGGAGCAAAGGTAAACAGCAGACAGACCTGAATCCTTATCTTTACAAGGTCGACCTCAGAACTTTGTTCAGTTTGTCTCGGTGACGGATAATGGAAGGAAGGGCAGGCAACTGGTCGACTTCATTTAAATAAACAAATAAAAAATAAGATAAACTCTCAGGAATAGATAAATAATAACAAAAAAATTGTAAAGTGGAGAAAGCGAGAGCGCGCGAATGCACTCAAGCAAACACAAACAGCACAGCACGATGCGTATTTTTTTTTAAAATTGACAAAATAAATCAAAAATAAATCAAAAATAAAAATAAGTGGAAAAGGCGAGAGTGCGCGAGCACACAGGAGCAAAGACAAGCAGCGCAGCTTGATGCGTAGTAAAAAAAATAATAAATAGACAACTGGTCGACCTCATTAGAAATAAAAACCCAAAAGATTAGATAGACAAACAAACAAACACATAAATGTGGAGAGAAGGGCAGTGCGCGCAGGAGCAAAGGTAAACAGCAGACAGACCTGAATCCTTATCTTTACAAGGTCGACCTCAGAACTTTGTTCAGTTTGTCTCGGTGACGGATAATGGAAGGAAGGGCAGGCAACTGGTCGACTTCATTTAAATAAACAAATAAAAAATAAGATAAACTCTCAGGAATAGATAAATAATAACAAAAAAATTGTAAAGTGGAGAAAGCGAGAGCGCGCGAATGCACTCAAGCAAACACAAACAGCACAGCACGATGCGTATTTTTTTTTAAATTGACAAAATAAATCAAAAATAAATCAAAAATAAAAATAAGTGGAAAAGGCGAGAGTGCGCGAGCACACAGGAGCAAAGACAAGCAGCGCAGCTTGATGCGTAGTAAAAAAAATAATAAATAGACAACTGGTCGACCTCATTAGAAATAAAAACCCAAAAGATTAGATAGACAAACAAACAAACACATAAAGTGGAGAGAAGGGCAGTGCGCGCAGGAGCAAAGGTAAACAGCAGACAGACCTGAATCCTTATCTTTACAAGGTCGACCTCAGAACTTTGTTCAGTTTGTCTCGGTGACGGATAATGGAAGGAAGGGCAGGCAACTGGTCGACTTCATTTAAATAAATAAAAAATAAGATAAACTCTCAGGAATAGATAAATAATAACAAAAAAATTGTAAAGTGGAGAAAGGAGAGCGCGCGAATGCACTCAAGCAAACACAAACAGCACAGCACGATGCGTATTTTTTTTTAAATTGACAAAATAAATCAAAAATAAATCAAAAATAAAAATAAGTGGAAAAGGCGAGAGTGCGCGAGCACACAGGAGCAAAGACAAGCAGCGCAGCTTGATGCGTAGTAAAAAAAATAATAAATAGACAACTGGTCGACCTCATTAGAAATAAAAACCCAAAAGATTAGATAGACAAACAAACAAACACATAAATGTGGAGAGAAGGGCAGTGCGCGCAGGAGCAAAGGTAAACAGCAGACAGACCTGAATCCTTATCTTTACAAGGTCGACCTCAGAACTTTGTTCAGTTTGTCTCGGTGACGGATAATGGAAGGAAGGGCAGGCAACTGGTCGACTTCATTTAAATAAAAAAAAAAAATAAGATAAACTCTCAGGAATAGATAAATAATAAAAAAAAATTGTAAAGTGGAGAAAGCGAGAGCGCGCGAATGCGCTCAAGCAAACACAAACAGCACAGCACGATGCGTATTTTTTTTTAAATTGACAAAATAAATCAAAAATAAAAATAAGTGGAAAAGGCGAGAGTGCGCGAGCACACAGGAGCAAAGACAAGCAGCGCAGCTTGATGCGTAGTAAAAAAAATAATAAATAGACAACTGGTCGACCTCATTAGAAATAAAAACCCAAAAGATTAGATAGACAAACAAACAAACACATAAATGTGGAGAGAAGGGCAGTGCGCGCAGGAGCAAAGGTAAACAGCAGACAGACCTGAATCCTTATCTTTACAAGGTCGACCTCAGAACTTTGTTCAGTTTGTCTCGGTGACGGATAATGGAAGGAAGGGCAGGCAACTGGTCGACTTCATTTAAATAAACAAATAAAAAATAAGATAAACTCTCAGGAATAGATAAATAATAACAAAAAAATTGTAAAGTGGAGAAAGCGAGAGCGCGCGAATGCACTCAAGCAAACACAAACAGCACAGCACGATGCGTATTTTTTTTAAATTGACAAAATAAATCAAAAATAAATCAAAAATAAAAACAAGTGGAAAATGCGAGAGTGCGCGAGCACACAGGAGCAAAGACAAGCAGCGCAGCTTGATGCGTAGTAAAAAAAATAATAAATAGACAACTGGTCGACCTCATTAGAAATAAAAACCCAAAAGATTAGATAGACAAACAAACAAACACATAAATGTGGAGAGAAGGGCAGTGCGCGCAGGAGCAAAGGTAAACAGCAGACAGACCTGAATACTTATCTTTACAAGGTCGACCTCAGAACTTTGTTCAGTTTGTCTCGGTGACGGATAATGGAAGGAAGGGCAGGCAACTGGTCGACTTCATTTAAATAAACAAATAAAAAATAAGATAAACTCTCAGGAATAGATAAATAATAACAAAAAAATTGTAAAGTGGAGAAAGCGAGAGCGCGCGAATGCACTCAAGCAAACACAAACAGCACAGCACGATGCGTATTTTTTTTTAAATTGACAAAATAAATCAAAAATAAAAATAAGTGGAAAAGGCGAGAGTGCGCGAGCACACAGGAGCAAAGACAAGCAGCGCAGCTTGATGCGTAGTAAAAAAAATAATAAATAGACAACTGGTCGACCTCATTAGAAATAAAAACCCAAAAGATTAGATAGACAAACAAACAAACACATAAATGTGGAGAGAGGGCAGTACGCGCAGGAGCAAAGGTAAACAGCAGACAGACCTGAATCCTTATCTTTACAAGGTCGACCTCAGAACTTTGTTCAGTTTGTCTCGGTGACGGATAATGGAAGGAAGGGCAGGCAACTGGTCGACTTCATTTAAATAAACAAATAAAAAATAAGATAAACTCTCAGGAATAGATAAATAATAACAAAAAAATTGTAAAGTGGAGAAAGCGAGAGCGCGCGAATGCACTCAAGCAAACACAAACAGCACAGCACGATGCGTATTTTTTTTTAAATTGACAAAATAAATCAAATATTAATCAAAAATAAAAATAAGTGGAAAAGGCGAGAGTGCGCGAGCACACAGGAGCAAAGACAAGCAGCGCAGATTGATGCGTAGTAAAAAAAAATAATAAATAGACAACTGGTCGACCTCATTAGAAATAAAAACCCAAAAGATTAGATAGACAAACAAACAAACACATAAATGTGGAGAGAAGGGCAGTGCGCGCAGGAGCAAAGGTAAACAGCATACAGACCTGAATCCTTATATTTACAAGGTCGACCTCAGAACTTTGTTCAGTTTGTCTCGGTGACGGATAATGGAAGGAAGGGCAGGCAACTGGTCGACTTCATTTAAATAAACAAATAAAAAATAAGATAAACTCTCAGGAATAGATAAATAATAACAAAAAAATTGTAAAATGGAGAAAGCGAGAGCGCGCGAATGCACTCAAGCAAACACAAACAGCACAGCACGATGCGTATTTTTTTTAAATTGACAAAATAAATCAAAAATAAATCAAAAATAAAAATAAGTGGAAAAGGCGAGAGTGCGCGAGCACACAGGAGCAAAGACAAGCAGCGCAGCTTGATGCGTAGTAAAAAAAATAATAAATAGACAACTGGTCGACCTCATTAGAAATAAAAACCCAAAAGATTAGATAGACAAACAAACAAACACATAAATGTGTAGAGAAGGGCAGTGCGCGCAGGAGCAAAGGTAAACAGCAGACAGACCTGAATCCTTATCTTTACAAGGTCGACCTCAGAACTTTGTTCAGTTTGTCTCGGTGACGGATAATGGAAGGAAGGGCAGGCAACTGGTCGACTTCATTTAAATAAACAAATAAAATATAAGATAAACTCTCAGGAATAGATAAATAATAACAAAAAAATTGTAAAGTGGAGAAAGCGAGAGCGCGCGAATGCACTCAAGCAAACACAAACAGCACAGCACGATGCGTATTTTTTTTTAAAATTGACAAAATAAATCAAAAATAAATCAAAAATAAAAATAAGTGGAAAAGGCGAGAGTGCGCGAGCACACAGGAGCAAAGACAAGCAGCGCAGCTTGATGCGTAGTAAAAAAAATAATAAATACACAACTGGTCGACCTCATTAGAAATAAAAACCCAAAAGATTAGATAGACAAACAAACAAACACATAAATGTGGAGAGAAGGGCAGTGCGCGCAGGAGCAAAGGTAAACAGCAGACAGACCTGAATCCTTATCTTTACAAGGTCGACCTCAGAACTTTGTTCAGTTTGTCTCGGTGACGGATAATGGAAGGAAGGGCAGGCAACTGGTCGACTTCATTTAAATAAAGTAACAAAAATTAAGATAAACTCTCAGGAATAGATAATGAATTAAAAAAAAATTGTAAAATGTAGAAAGCGAGAGCGCGCGAATGCGCTCAAGCAAACACAAACAGCACAGCACGATGCGTATTTTTTTTAAATTGACAAAATAAATCAAAAATAAAAATAAGTGGAAAAGGCGAGAGTGCGCGAGCACACAGGAGCAAAGACAAGCAGCGCAGCTTGATGCGTAGTAAAAAAAATAATAAATAGACAACTGGTCGACCTCATTAGAAATAAAAACCCAAAAGATTAGATAGACAAACAAACAAACACATAAATGTGGAGAGAAGGGCAGTGCGCGCAGGAGCAAAGGTAAACAGCAGACAGACCTGAATCCTTATCTTTACAAGGTCGACCTCAGAACTTTGTTCAGTTTGTCTCGGTGACGGATAATGGAAGGAAGGGCAGGCAACTGGTCGACTTCATTTAAATAAACAAATAAAAAATAAGATAAACTCTCAGGAATAGATAAATAATAACAAAAAAATTGTAAAGTGGAGAAAGCGAGAGCGCGCGAATGCACTCAAGCAAACACAAACAGCACAGCACGATGCGTATTTTTTTAAATTGACAAAATAAATCAAAAATAAATCAAAAATAAAAAGAAGTGGAAAATGCGAGAGTGCGCGAGCACACAGGAGCAAAGACAAGCAGCGCAGCTTGATGCGTAGTAAAAAAAATAATAAATAGACAACTGGTCGACCTCATTAGAAATAAAAACCCAAAAGATTAGATAGACAAACAAACAAACACATAAATGTGGAGAGAAGGGCAGTGCGCGCAGGAGCAAAGGTAAACAGCAGACAGACCTGAATCCTTATCTTTACAAGGTCGACCTCAGAACTTTGTTCAGTTTGTCTCGGTGACGGATAATGGAAGGAAGGGCAGGCAACTGGTCGACTTCATTTAAATAAACAAATAAAAAATAAGATAAACTCTCAGGAATAGATAAATAATAACAAAAAAATTGTAAAGTGGAGAAAGCGAGAGCGCGCGAATGCACTCAAGCAAACACAAACAGCACAGCACGATGCGTATTTTTTTTTAAATTGACAAAATAAATCAAAAATAAAAATAAGTGGAAAAGGCGAGAGTGCGCGAGCACACAGGAGCAAAGACAAGCAGCGCATCTTGATGCGTTAGTAAAAAAAATAATAAATAGACAACTGGTCGACCTCATTAGAAATAAAAACCCAAAAGATTAGATAGACAAACAAACAAACACATAAATGTGGAGAGAAGGGCAGTGCGCGCAGGAGCAAAGGTAAACAGCAGACAGACCTGAATCCTTATCTTTACAAGGTCGACCTCAGAACTTTGTTCAGTTTGTCTCGGTGACGGATAATGGAAGGAAGGGCAGGCAACTGGTCGACTTCATTTAAATAAACAAATAAAAAATAAGATAAACTCTCAGGAATAGATAAATAATAACAAAAAAATTGTAAAGTGGAGAAAGCGAGAGCGCGCGAATGCACTCAAGCAAACACAAACAGCACAGCACGATGCGTATTTTTTTTTAAATTGACAAAATAAATCAAAAATAAATCAAAAATAAAATAAGTGGAAAAGGCGAGAGTGCGCGAGCACACAGGAGCAAAGACAAGCAGCGCAGCTTGATGCGTAGTAAAAAAAAATAATAAATAGACAACTGGTCGACCTCATTAGAAATAAAAACCCAAAAGATTAGATAGACAAACAAACAAACACATAAATGTGGAGAGAAGGGCAGTGCGCGCAGGAGCAAAGGTAAACAGCAGACAGACCTGAATCCTTATCTTTACAAGGTCGACCTCAGAACTTTGTTCAGTTTGTCTCGGTGACGGATAATGGAAGGAAGGGCAGGCAACTGGTCGACTTCATTTAAATAAACAAATAAAAAATAAGATAAACTCTCAGGAATAGATAAATAATAACAAAAAAATTGTAAAGTGGAGAAAGCGAGAGCGCGCGAATGCACTCAAGCAAACACAAACAGCACAGCACGATGCGTATTTTTTTTTAAAATTGACAAAATAAATCAAAAATAAATCAAAAATAAAAATAAGTGGAAAAGGCGAGAGTGCGCGAGCACACAGGAGCAAAGACAAGCAGCGCAGCTTGATGCGTAGTAAAAAAAATAATAAATAGACAACTGGTCGACCTCATTAGAAATAAAAACCCAAAAGATTAGATAGACAAACAAACAAACACATAAATGTGGAGAGAAGGGCAGTGCGCGCAGGAGCAAAGGTAAACAGCAGACAGACCTGAATCCTTATCTTTACAAGGTCGACCTCAGAACTTTGTTCAGTTTGTCTCGGTGACGGATAATGGAAGGAAGGGCAGGCAACTGGTCGACTTCATTTAAATAAACAAATAAAAAATAAGATAAACTCTCAGGAATAGATAAATAATAACAAAAAAATTGTAAAGTGGAGAAAGCGAGAGCGCGCGAATGCACTCAAGCAAACACAAACAGCACAGCACGATGCGTATTTTTTTTTAAATTGACAAAATAAATCAAAAATAAATCAAAATAAAAATAAGTGGAAAAGGCGAGAGTGCGCGAGCACACAGGAGCAAAGACAAGCAGCGCAGCTTGATGCGTAGTAAAAAAAATAATAAATAGACAACTGGTCGACCTCATTAGAAATAAAAACCCAAAAGATTAGATAGACAAACAAACAAACACATAAATGTGGAGAGAAGGGCAGTGCGCGCAGGAGCAAAGGTAAACAGCAGACAGACCTGAATCCTTATCTTTACAAGGTCGACCTCAGAACTTTGTTCAGTTTGTCTCGGTGACGGATAATGGAAGGAAGGGCAGGCAACTGGTCGACTTCATTTAAATAAACAAATAAAAAATAAGATAAACTCTCAGGAATAGATAAATAATAACAAAAAAATTGTAAAGTGGAGAAAGCGAGAGCGCGCGAATGCACTCAAGCAAACACAAACAGCACAGCACGATGCGTATTTTTTTTAAATTGACAAAATAAATCAAAAATAAAAATAAGTGGAAAAGGCGAGAGTGCGCGAGCACACAGGAGCAAAGACAAGCAGCGCAGCTTGATGCGTAGTAAAAAAAATAATAAATAGACAACTGGTCGACCTCATTAGAAATAAAAACCCAAAAGATTAGATAGACAAACAAACAAACACATAAATGTGGAGAGAAGGGCAGTGCGCGCAGGAGCAAAGGTAAACAGCAGACAGACCTGAATCCTTATCTTTACAAGGTCGACCTCAGAACTTTGTTCAGTTTGTCTCGGTGACGGATAATGGAAGGAAGGGCAGGCAACTGGTCGACTTCATTTAAATAAACAAATAAAAAATAAGATAAACTCTCAGGAATAGATAAATAATAACAAAAAAATTGTAAAGTGGAGAAAGCGAGAGCGCGCGAATGCACTCAAGCAAACACAAACAGCACAGCACGATGCGTTTTTTTTAAAATTGACAAAATAAATCAAAAATAAATCAAAAATAAAAATAAGTGGAAAAGGCGAGAGTGCGCGAGCACACAGGAGCAAAGACAAGCAGCGCAGCTTGATGCGTAGTAAAAAAAATAATAAATAGACAACTGGTCGACCTCATTAGAAATAAAAACCCAAAAGATTAGATAGACAAACAAACAAACACATAAATGTGGAGAGAAGGGCAGTGCGCGCAGGAGCAAAGGTAAACAGCAGACAGACCTGAATCCTTATCTTTACAAGGTCGACCTCAGAACTTTGTTCAGTTTGTCTCGGTGACGGATAATGGAAGGAAGGGCAGGCAACTGGTCGACTTCATTTAAATAAATAAAAAAATTAAGATAAACTCTCAGGAATAGATAAATAATAACAAAAAAATTGTAAAGTGGAGAAAGCGAGAGCGCGCGAATGCACTCAAGCAAACACAAACAGCACAGCACGATGCGTATTTTTTTTTAAATTGACAAAATAAATCAAAAATAAATCAAAAATAAAAATAAGTGGAAAAGGCGAGAGTGCGCGAGCACACAGGAGCAAAGACAAGCAGCGCAGCTTGATGCGTAGTAAAAAAAATAATAAATAGACAACTGGTCGACCTCATTAGAAATAAAAACCCAAAAGATTAGATAGACAAACAAACAAACACATAAATGTGGAGAGAAGGGCAGTGCGCGCAGGAGCAAAGGTAAACAGCAGACAGACCTGAATCCTTATCTTTACAAGGTCGACCTCAGAACTTTGTTCAGTTTGTCTCGGTGACGGATAATGGAAGGAAGGGCAGGCAACTAGTCGACTTCATTTAAATAAAGAAACAAAAATTAAGATAAACTCTCAGGAATAGATAATGAATTAAAAAAAATTGTAAAATGTAGAAAGCGAGAGCGCGCGAATGCGCTCAAGCAAACACAAACAGCACAGCACGATGCGTATTTTTTTTTAAATTGACAAAATAAATCAAAAATAAAAATAAGTGGAAAAGGCGAGAGTGCGCGAGCACACAGGAGCAAAGACAAGCAGCGCAGATTGATGCGTAGTAAAAAAAATAATAAATAGACAACTGGTCGACCTCATTAGAAATAAAAACCCAAAAGATTAGATAGACAAACAAACAAACACATAAATGTGGAGAGAAGGGCAGTGCGCGCAGGAGCAAAGGTAAACAGCAGACAGACCTGAATCCTTATCTTTACAAGGTCGACCTCAGAACTTTGTTCAGTTTGTCTCGGTGACGGATAATGGAAGGAAGGGCAGGCAACTGGTCGACTTCATTTAAATAAACAAATAAAAATAAGATAAACTCTCAGGAATAGATAAATAATAACAAAAAAAATTGTAAAGTGGAGAAAGCGAGAGCGCGCGAATGCACTCAAGCAAACACAAACAGCACAGCACGATGCGTATTTTTTTTTAAATTGACAAAATAAATCAAAAATAAATCAAAAATCAAAATTAGTGGAAAAGGCGAGAGTGCGCGAGCACACAGGAGCAAAGACAAGCAGCGCAGCTTGATGCGTAGTAAAAAAAATAATAAATAGACAACTGGTCGACCTCATTAGAAATAAAAACCCAAAAGATTAGATAGACAAACAAACAAACACATAAATGTGGAGAGAAGGGCAGTGCGCGCAGGAGCAAAGGTAAACAGCAGACAGACCTGAATCCTTATCTTTACAAGGTCGACCTCAGAACTTTGTTCAGTTTGTCTCGGTGACGGATAATGGAAGGAAGGGCAGGCAACTGGTCGACTTCATTTAAATAAACAAATAAAAAATAAGATAAACTCTCAGGAATAGATAAATAATAACAAAAAAATTGTAAAGTGGAGAAAGCGAGAGCGCGCGAATGCACTCAAGCAAACACAAACAGCACAGCACGATGCGTATTTTTTTTTAAAATTGATCAAAATAAAAATAAGTGGAAAAGGCGAGAGTGCGCGAGCACACAGGAGCAAAGACAAGCAGCGCAGCTTGATGCGTAGTAAAAAAAATAATAAATAGACAACTGGTCGACCTCATTAGAAATAAAAACCCAAAAGATTAGATAGACAAACAAACAAACACATAAATGTGGAGAGAAGGGCAGTGCGCGCAGGAGCAAAGGTAAACAGCAGACAGACCTGAATCCTTATCTTTACAAGGTCGACCTCAGAACTTTGTTCAGTTTGTCTCGGTGACGGATAATGGAAGGAAGGGCAGGCAACTGGTCGACTTCATTTAAATAAACAAATAAAAAATAAGATAAACTCTCAGGAATAGATAAATAATAACAAAAAAATTGTAAAGTGGAGAAAGCGAGAGCGCGCGAATGCACTCAAGCAAACACAAACAGCACAGCACGATGCGTATTTTTTTTAAATTGACAAAATAAATCAAAAATAAATCAAAAATAAAATAAGTGGAAAAGGCGAGAGTGCGCGAGCACACAGGAGCAAAGACAAGCAGCGCAGCTTGATGCGTAGTAAAAAAAATAATAAATAGACAACTGGTCGACCTCATTAGAAATAAAAACCCAAAAGATTAGATAGACAAACAAACAAACACATAAATGTGGAGAGAAGGGCAGTGGCGCAGGAGCAAAGGTAAACAGCAGACAGACCTGAATCCTTATCTTTACAAGGTCGACCTCAGAATTTTTTCAGTTTGTCTCGGTGACGGATAATGGAAGGAAGGGCAGGCAACTGGTCGACTTCATTTAAATAAACAAATAAAAAATAAGATAAACTCTCAGGAATAGATAAATAATAACAAAAAAATTGTAAAGTGGAGAAAGCGAGATCGCGGAAATGCACTCAAGCAAACATAAACAGCACAGCACGATGCGTATTTTTTTTTAAAATTGAAAAAATAAATCAAAAATAAATCAAAAATAAAAATAAGTGGAAAAGGCGAGAGTGCGCGAGCACACAGGAGCAAAGACAAGCAGCGCAGTTTGATGCATAGTAAAAAAAAATAATAAATAGACAACTGGTCGACCTCATGAGAAATAAAAACCCAAAAGATTAGATAGACAAACAAACAAACACATAAATGTGGAGAGAAGGGCAGTGCGCGCAGGAGCAAAGGTAAACAGCAGACAGACCTGAATCCTTATCTTTACAAGGTCGACCTCAGAACTTTGTTCAGTTTGTCTCGGTGACGGATAATGGAAGGAAGGGCAGGCAACTGGTCGACTTCATTTAAATAAACAAATAAAAAATAAGATAAACTCTCAGGAATAGATAAATAATAACAAAAAAATTGTAAAGTGGAGAAAGCGAGAGCGCGCGAATGCACTCAAGCAAACACAAACAGCACAGCACGATGCGTATTTATTTTTTTTAATTGACAAAATAAATCAAAAATAAATCAAAAATAAAAATAAGTGGAAAAGGCGAGAGTGCGCGAGCACACAGGAGCAAAGACAAGCAGCGCAGTTTGATGCATAGTAAAAAAAAATAATAAATAGACAACTGGTCGACCTCATGAGAAATAAAAACCCAAAAGATTAGATAGACAAACAAACAAACACATAAATGTGGAGACAAGGGCAGTGCGCGCAGGAGCAAAGGTAAACAGCAGACAGACCTGAATCCTTATCTTTACAAGGTCGACCTCAGAACTTTGTTCAGTTTGTCTCGGTGACGGATAATGGAAGGAAGGGCAGGCAACTGGTCGACTTCATTTAAATAAACAAATAAAAAATAAGATAAACTCTCAGGAATAGATAAATAATAACAAAAAAATTGTAAAGTGGAGAAAGCGAGAGCGCGCGAATGCACTCAAGCAAACACAAACAGCACAGCACGATGCGTATTTTTTTTTAAATTGACAAAATAAATCAAAAATAAATAAAAAATAAAAATAAGTGGAAAAGGCGAGAGTGCGCGAGCACACAGGAGCAAAGACAAGCAGCGCAGTTGATGCGTAGTAAAAAAAATAATAAATAGACAACTGGTCGACCTCATTAGAAATAAAAACCCAAAAGATTAGATAGACAAACAAACAAACACATAAAGGTGGAGAGAAGGGCAGTGCGCGCAGGAGCAAAGGTAAACAGCAGACAGACCTGAATCCTTATCTTTACAAGGTCGACCTCAGAACTTTGTTCAGTTTGTCTCGGTGACGGATAATGGAAGGAAGGGCAGGCAACTGGTCGACTTCATTTAAATAAACAAATAAAAAATAAGATAAACTCTCAGGATAGATAAATAATAACAAAAAAATTGTAAAGTGGAGAAAGCGAGAGCGCGCGAATGCACTCAAGCAAACACAAACAGCACAGCACGATACGTATTTTTTTTTAAATTGACAAAATAAATCAAAAATAAATCAAAAATAAAAATTAGTGGAAAAGGCGAGAGTGCGCGAGCACACAGGAGCAAAGACAAGCAGAGCAGCTTGATGCGTAGTAAAAAAAATAATAAATAGACAACTGGTCGACCTCATTAGAAATAAAACCCCAAAAGATTAGATAGACAAACAAACAAACACATAAATGTGGAGAGAAGGGCAGTGCGCGCAGGAGCAAAGGTAAACAGCAGACAGACCTGAATCCTTATCTTTACAAGGTCGACCTCAGAACTTTGTTCAGTTTGTCTCGGTGACGGATAATGGAAGGAAGGGCAGGCAACTGGTCGACTTCATTTAAATAAACAAATAAAAAATAAGATAAACTCTCAGGAATAGATAAATAATAACAAAAAAATTGTAAAGTGGAGAAAGCGAGAGCGCGCGAATGCACTCAAGCAAACACAAACAGCACAGCACGATGCGTATTTTTTTTTAAATTGACAAAATAAAAATAAGTGGAAAAGGCGAGAGTGCGCGAGCACACAGGAGCAAAGACAAGCAGCGCAGCTTGATGCGTAGTAAAAAAAATAATAAATAGACAACTGGTCGACCTCATTAGGAAATAAAAACCCAAAAGATTAGATAGACAAACAAACAAACACATAAATGTGGAGAGAAGGGCAGTGCGCGCAGGAGCAAAGGTAAACAGCAGACAGACCTGAATCCTTATCTTTACAAGGTCGACCTCAGAACTTTGTTCAGTTTGTCTCGGTGACGGATAATGGAAGGAAGGGCAGGCAACTGGTCGACTTCATTTAAATAAACAAATAAAAAATAAGATAAACTCTCAGGAATAGATAAATAATAACAAAAAAATTGTAAAGTGGAGAAAGCGAGAGCGCGCGAATGCACTCAAGCAAACACAAACAGCACAGCACGATGCGTATTTTTTTTTAAATTGACAAAATAAATCAAAAATAAAATAAGTGGAAAAGGCGAGAGTGCGCGAGCACACAGGAGCAAAGACAAGCAGCGCAGCTTGATGCATAGTAAAAAAAATAATAAATAGACAACTGGTCGACCTCATTAGAAATAAAAACCCAAAAGATTAGATAGACAAACAAACAAACACATAAATGTGGAGAGAAGGGCAGTGCGCGCAGGAGCAAAGGTAAACAGCAGACAGACCTGAATCCTTATCTTTACAAGGTCGACCTCAGAACTTTGTTCAGTTTGTCTCGGTGACGGATAATGGAAGGAAGGGCAGGCAACTGGTCGACTTCATTTAAATAAACAAATAAAAAATAAGATAAACTCTCAGGAATAAATAATAACAAAAAAATTGTAAAGTGGAGAAAGCGAGAGCGCGCGAATGCACTCAAGCAAACACAAACAGCACAGCACGATGCGTATTTTTTTTTAAATTGACAAAATAAATCAAAAATAAATCAAAAATAAAAATAAGTGGAAAAGGCGAGAGTGCGCGAGCACACAGGAGCAAAGACAAGCAGCGCAGGTTGATGCGTAGTAAAAAAAATAATAAATAGACAACTGGTCGACCTCATTAGAAATAAAAACCCAAAAGATTAGATAGACAAACAAACAAACACATAAATGTGGAGAGAAGGGCAGTGCGCGCAGGAGCAAAGGTAAACAGCAGACAGACCTGAATCCTTATCTTTACAAGGTCGACCTCAGAACTTTGTTCAGTTTGTCTCGGTGACGGATAATGGAAGGAAGGGCAGGCAACTGGTCGACTTCATTTAAATAAACAAATAAAAAATAAGATAAACTCTCAGGAATAGATAAATAATAACAAAAAAATTGTAAAGTGGAGAAAGCGAGAGCGCGCGAATGCACTCAAGCAAACACAAACAGCACAGCACGATGCGTATTTATTTTTTTTAAATTGACAAAATAAATCAAAAATAAATCAAAAATAAAAATAAGTGGAAAAGGCGAGAGTGCGCGAGCACACAGGAGCAAAGACAAGCAGCGCAGTTTGATGCGTAGTAAAAAAAATAATAAATAGACAACTGGTCGACCTCATTAGAAATAAAAACCCAAAAGATTAGATAGACAAACAAACAAACACATAAATGTGGAGAGAAGGGCAGTGCGCGCAGGAGCAAAGGTAAACAGCAGACAGACCTGAATCCTTATCTTTACAAGGTCGACCTCAGAACTTTGTTCAGTTTGTCTCGGTGACGGATAATGGAAGGAAGGGCAGGCAACTGGTCGACTTCATTTAAATAAACAAATAAAAAATAAGATAAACTCTCAGGAGATAAATAATAACAAAAAAATTGTAAAGTGGAGAAAGCGAGAGCGCGCGAATGCACTCAAGCAAACACAAACAGCACAGCACGATGCGTATTTTTTTTTAAATTGACAAAATAAATCAAAAATAAATAAAAAATAAAAATAAGTGGAAAAGGCGAGAGTGCGCGAGCACACAGGAGCAAAGACAAGCAGCGCAGCTTGATGCGTAGTAAAAAAAATAATAAATAGACAACTGGTCGACCTCATTAGAAATAAAAACCCAAAAGATTAGATAGACAAACAAACAAACACATAAATGTGGAGAGAAGGGCAGTGCGCGCAGGAGCAAAGGTAAACAGCAGACAGACCTGAATCCTTATCTTTACAAGGTCGACCTCAGAACTTTGTTCAGTTTGTCTCGGTGACGGATAATGGAAGGAAGGGCAGGCAACTGGTCGACTTCATTTAAATAAACAAATAAAAAATAAGATAAACTCTCAGGATAGATAAATAATAACAAAAAAATTGTAAAGTGGAGAAAGCGAGAGCGCGCGAATGCACTCAAGCAAACACAAACAGCACAGCACGATACGTATTTTTTTTTAAATTGACAAAATAAATCAAAAATAAATCCAAAATAAAAATTAGTGGAAAAGGCGAGAGTGCGCGAGCACACAGGAGCAAAGACAAGCAGCGCAGCTTGATGCGTAGTAAAAAAAATAATAAATAGACAACTGGTCGACCTCATTAGAAATAAAAACCCAAAAGATTAGATAGACAAACAAACAAACACATAAATGTGGAGAGAAGGGCAGTGCGCGCAGGAGCAAAGGTAAACAGCAGACAGACCTGAATCCTTATCTTTACAAGGTCGACCTCAGAACTTTGTTCAGTTTGTCTCGGTGACGGATAATGGAAGGAAGGGCAGGCAACTGGTCGACTTCATTTAAATAAACAAATAAAAAATAAGATAAACTCTCAGGAATAGATAAATAATAACAAAAAAATTGTAAAGTGGAGAAAGCGAGAGAGCGCGAATGCACTCAAGCAAACACAAACAGCACAGCACGATGCGTATTTTTTTTTAAATTTAAATCAAAATAAAAATAAGTGGAAAAGGCGAGAGTGCGCGAGCACACAGGAGCAAAGACAAGCAGCGCAGCTTGATGCGTAGTAAAAAAAATAATAAATAGACAACTGGTCGACCTCATTAGGAAATAAAAACCCAAAAGATTAGATAGACAAACAAACAAACACATAAATGTGGAGAGAAGGGCAGTGCGCGCAGGAGCAAAGGTAAACAGCAGACAGACCTGAATCCTTATCTTTACAAGGTCGACCTCAGAACTTTGTTCAGTTTGTCTCGGTGACGGATAATGGAAGGAAGGGCAGGCAACTGGTCGACTTCATTTAAATAAACAAATAAAAAATAAGATAAACTCTCAGGAATAGATAAATAATAACAAAAAAATTGTAAAGTGGAGAAAGCGAGAGCGCGCGAATGCACTCAAGCAAACACAAACAGCACAGCACGATGCGTATTTTTTTTTAAATTGACAAAATAAATCAAAAATAAAGATAAGTGGAAAAGGCGAGAGTGCGCGAGCACACAGGAGCAAAGACAAGCAGCGCAGCTTGATGCGTAGTAAAAAAAATAATAAATAGACAACTGGTCGACCTCATTAGAAATAAAAACCCAAAAGATTAGATAGACAAACAAACAAACACATAAATGTGGAGAGAAGGGCAGTGTGCGCAGGAGCAAAGGTAAACAGCAGACAGACCTGAATCCTTATCTTTACAAGGTCGACCTCAGAACTTTGTTCAGTTTGTCTCGGTGACGGATAATGGAAGGAAGGGCAGGCAACTGGTCGACTTCATTTAAATAAACAAATAAAAAATAAGATAAACTCTCAGGAATAAATAATAACAAAAAAATTGTAAAGTGGAGAAAGCGAGAGCGCGCGAATGCACTCAAGCAAACACAAACAGCACAGCACGATGCGTATTTTTTTTAAATTGACAAAATAAATCAAAAATAAATAAAAAATAAAAATAAGTGGAAAAGGCGAGAGTGCGCGAGCACACAGGAGCAAAGACAAGCAGCGCAGGTTGATGCGTAGTAAAAAAAATAATAAATAGACAACTGGTCGACCTCATTAGAAATAAAAACCCAAAAGATTAGATAGACAAACAAACAAACACATAAATGTGGAGAGAAGGGCAGTGCGCGCAGGAGCAAAGGTAAACAGCAGACAGACCTGAATCCTTATATTTACAAGGTCGACATCAGAACTTTGTTCAGTTTGTCTCGGTGACGGATAATGGAAGGAAGGGCAGGCAACTGGTCGACTTCATTTAAATAAACAAATAAAAAATAAGATAAACTCTCAGGATAGATAAATAATAACAAAAAAATTGTAAAGTGGAGAAAGCGAGAGCGCGCGAATGCACTCAAGCAAACACAAACAGCACAGCACGATACGTATTTTTTTTTAAATTGACAAAATAAATCAAAAATAAATCCAAAATAAAAATTAGTGGAAAAGGCGAGAGTGCGCGAGCACACAGGAGCAAAGACAAGCAGAGCAGCTTGATGCGTAGTAAAAAAAATAATAAATAGACAACTGGTCGACCTCATTAGAAATAAAACCCAAAAGATTAGATAGACAAACAAACAAACACATAAATGTGGAGAGAAGGGCAGTGCGCGCAGGAGCAAAGGTAAACAGCAGACAGACCTGAATCCTTATCTTTACAAGGTCGACCTCAGAACTTTGTTCAGTTTGTCTCGGTGACGGATAATGGAAGGAAGGGCAGGCAACTGGTCGACTTCATTTAAATAAACAAATAAAAAATAAGATAAACTCTCAGGAATAGATAAATAATAACAAAAAAATTGTAAAGTGGAGAAAGCGAGAGAGCGCGAATGCACTCAAGCAAACACAAACAGCACAGCACGATGCGTATTTTTTTTTAAATTGACAAAATAAAAATAAGTGGAAAAGGCCAGAGTGCGCGAGCACACAGGAGCAAAGACAAGCAGCGCAGCTTGATGCGTAGTAAAAAAAATAATAAACAGACAACTGGTCTACCTCATTAGGAATAAAAACCCAAAAGATTAGATAGACAAACAAACAAACACATAAATGCGGAGAGAAGGGCAGTGCGCGCAGGAGCAAAGGTAAACAGCAGACAGACCTGAATCCTTATCTTTACAAGGTCGACCTCAGAACTTTGTTCAGTTTGTCTCGGTGACGGATAATGGAAGGAAGGGCAGGCAACTGGTCGACTTCATTTAAATAAACAAATAAAAAATAAGATAAACTCTCAGGAATAGATAAATAATAACAAAAAAATTGTAAAGTGGAGAAAGCGAGAGCGCGCGAATGCACCCAAGCAAACACAAACAGCACAGCACGATGCGTATTTTTTTTTAAATTGACAAAATAAATCAAAAATAAAGATAAGTGGAAAAGGCGAGAGTGCGCGAGCACACAGGAGCAAAGACAAGCAGCGCAGCTTGATGCGTAGTAAAAAAAATAATAAATAGACAACTGGTCGACCTCATTAGAAATAAAAACCCAAAAGATTAGATAGACAAACAAACAAACACATAAATGTGGAGAGAAGGGCAGTGCGCGCAGGAGCAAAGGTAAACAGCAGACAGACCTGAATCCTTATCTTTACAAGGTCGACCTCAGAACTTTGTTCAGTTTGTCTCGGTGACGGATAATGGAAGGAAGGGCAGGCAACTAGTCGACTTCATTTAAATAAACAAATAAAAAATAAGATAAACTCTCAGGAATAGATAAATAATAACAAAAAAATTGTAAAGTGGAGAAAGCGAGATCGCGGAAATGCACTCAAGCAAACATAAACAGCACAGCACGATGCGTATTTTTTTTTAAAATTGACAAAATAAATCAAAATAAATCAAAAATAAAAATAAGTGGAAAAGGCGAGAGTGCGCGAGCACACAGGAGCAAAGACAAGCAGCGCAGTTGATGCGTAGTAAAAAAAATAATAAATAGACAACTGGTCGACCTCATTAGAAATAAAAACCCAAAAGATTAGATAGACAAACAAACAAACACATAAATGTGGAGAGAAGGGCAGTGCGCGCAGGAGCAAAGGTAAACAGCAGACAGACCTGAATCCTTATCTTTACAAGGTCGACCTCAGAACTTTGTTCAGTTTGTCTCGGTGACGGATAATGGAAGGAAGGGCAGGCAACTGGTCGACTTCATTTAAATAAACAAATAAAAAATAAGATAAACTCTCAGGAATAAATAATAACAAAAAAATTGTAAAGTGGAGAAAGCGAGAGCGCGCGAATGCACTCAAGCAAACACAAACAGCACAGCACGATGCGTATTTTTTTTTAAATTGACAAAATAAATCAAAAATAAATAAAAAATAAAAATAAGTGGAAAAGGCGAGAGTGCGCGAGCACACAGGAGCAAAGACAAGCAGCGCAGGTTGATGCGTAGTAAAAAAAATAATAAATAGACAACTGGTCGACCTCATTAGAAATAAAAACCCAAAAGATTAGATAGACAAACAAACAAACACATAAATGTGGAGAGAAGGGCAGTGCGCGCAGGAGCAAAGGTAAACAGCAGACAGACCTGAATCCTTATCTTTACAAGGTCGACATCAGAACTTTGTTCAGTTTGTCTCGGTGACGGATAATGGAAGGAAGGGCAGGCAACTGGTCGACTTCATTTAAATAAACAAATAAAAAATAAGATAAACTCTCAGGATAGATAAATAATAACAAAAAAATTGTAAAGTGGAGAAAGCGAGAGCGCGCGAATGCACTCAAGCAAACACAAACAGCACAGCACGATGCGTATTTTTTTTAAATTGACAAAATAAATCAAAAATAAATCAAAAATAAAAATTAGTGAAAAAGGCGAGAGTGCGCGAGCAAACAGGAGCAAAGACAAGCAGAGCAGCTTGATGCGTAGTAAAAAAAATAATAAATAGACAACTGGTCGACCTCATTAGAAATAAAAACCCAAAAGATTAGATAGACAAACAAACAAACACATAAATGTGGAGAGAAGGGCAGTGCGCGCAGGAGCAAAGGTAAACAGCAGACAGACCTGAATCCTTAGCTTTACAAGGTCGACCTCAGAACTTTGTTCAGTTTGTCTCGGTGACGGATAATGGAAGGAAGGGCAGGCAACTGGTCGACTTCATTTAAATAAACAAATAAAAATTAAGATAAACTCTCAGGAATAGATAAATAATAACAAAAAAATTGTAAAGTGGAGAAAGCGAGAGCGCGCGAATGCACTCAAGCAAACACAAACAGCACAGCACGATGCGTATTCTTTTTAAAATTGACAAAATAAATCAAAAATAAATCAAAAATAAAAATAAGTGGAAAAGGCGAGAGTGCGCGAGCACACAGGAGCAAAGACAAGCAGCGCAGCTTGATGCGTAGTAAAAAAAATAATAAATAGACAACTGGTCGACCTCATTAGAAATAAAACCCCAAAAGATTAGATAGACAAACAAACAAACACATAAAAGTGGAGAGAAGGGCAGTGCGCGCAGGAGCAAAGGTAAACAGCAGACAGACCTGAATCCTTATCTTTACAAGGTCGACCTCAGAACTTTGTTCAGTTTGTCTCGGTGACGGATAATGGAAGGAAGGACAGGCAACTGGTCGACTTCATTTAAATAAACAAATAAAAAATAAGATAAACTCTCAGGAATAGATAAATAATAACAAAAAATTGTAAAGTGGACAAAGCGAGAGCGCGCGAATGCACTCAAGCAAACACAAACAGCACAGCACGATGCGTATTTTTTTTAAATTGACAAAATAAATCAAAAATAAATCAAAAATAAAAATAAGTGGAAAAGGCGAGAGTGCGCGAGCACACAGGAGCAAAGACAAGCAGCGCAGCTTGATGCGTAGTAAAAAAAATAATAAATAGACAACTGGTCGACCTCATTAGAAATAAAAACCCAAAAGATTAGATAGACAAACAAACAAACACATAAATGTGGAGAGAAGGGCAGTGGGGGCAGGAGCAAAGGTAAACAGCAGACAGACCTGAATCCTTATCTTTACAAGGACGGCCTCAGAACTTAGTTCAGTTTGTCTCGGTGACGGATAATGGAAGGAAGGGCAGGCAACTGGTCGACTTCATTTAAATAAACAAATAAAAAATAAGATAAACTCTCAGGAATAGATAAATAATAACAAAAAATTGTAAAGTGGAGGAAGCGAGAGCGCGCGAATGCCCTCAAGCAAACACAAACAGCACAGCACGATGCGTAATTTTTTTTTAAATTGACAAAATAAATCAAAAATAAAAAAGAGTGGAAAAGGCGAGATTGCGCGAGCACACAGGAGCAAAGACAAGCAGCGCAGCTTGATGCGTAGTAAAAAAAAATAATAAATAGACAACTGGTCGACCTCATTAGAAATAAAAACCCAAAAGATTAGATAGACAAACAAACAAACACATAAATGTGGAGAGAAGGGCAGTGCGCACAGGAACAAAGGTAAACAGCTGACACGGGCTGGGGATATAGCCTAGTGGCAAGAGTGCCTGCCTCGGATACAGGAGGCCCTATGTTCGATTCCCCAGCACCACATATGCAGAAAACGGCCAGAAGCGGCGCTGTGGCTCAAGCGGCAGAGTGCTAGCCTTGAGCAGGAAGAAGCCAGGGACAGTGCTCAGGCCCTGAGTCCAAGGCCCAGGACTGGCCAAAAAAAAAAAAAAAAAAAAAAAAAAAACTGCAGACAGACCTGAATCCTTTTCTTTACAAGGTCGACCTCAGAACTTTGTTCAGTTTGTCTCGGTGACGGATAATGGAAGGAAGGGCAGGCAACTGGTCGACTTCATTTAAATAAACAAATAAAAATTAAGATAAACTCTCAAGAACAGATAAATAATAACAAAAAAATTGTAAAGTGGAGAAAGCGAGAGCGCGCGAATGCACTCAAGCAAACACAAACAGCACAGCACGATGCGTATTTTTTTTTTAAATTGACAAAATAAATCAAAAAAAAAATAAGTGGAAAAGGCGAGAGTGCGCAAGCACACAGGAGCAAAGACAAGCAGCGCAGCTTGAGGCGTAGTAAAAAAAATAATTAATAGGCAACTGGTCGACCTCATTAGAAATAAAAACCCAAAAGATTAGATAGACAAACAAACAAACACATAAATGTGGAGAGAAGGGCAGTGCGCGCAGGAGCAAAGGTAAACAGCAGACAGACCTGAATCCTTATCTTTACAAGGTCGACCTCAGAACTTTGTTCAGTTTGTCTCGGTGACGGATAATGGAAGGAAGGGCAGGCAACTGGTCGACTTCATTTAAATAAACAAATAAAAAATAAGATAAACTCTCAGGAATAGATAAATAATAACAAAAAAATTGTAAAGTGGAGAAAGCGAGAGAGCGCGAATGCACTCAAGCAAACACAAACAGCACAGCACGATGCGTATTTTTTTTAAAATTGACAAAATAAATCAAAAATAAATCAAAAATAAAAATAAGTGGAAAAGGCGAGAGTGCGCGAGCACACAGGAGCAAAGACAAGCAGCGCAGCTTGATGCGTAGTAAAAAAAATAATAAATAGACAACTGGTCGACCTCATTAGAAATAAAAACCCAAAAGATTAGATAGACAAACAAACAAACACATAAATGTGGAGAGAAGGGCAGTGCGCGCAGGAGCAAAGGTAAACAGCAGACAGACCTGAATCCTTATCTTTACAAGGTCGACCTCAGAACTTTGTTCAGTTTGTCTCGGTGACGGATAATGGAAGGAAGTGCAGGCAACTGGTCGACTTCATTTAAATAAACAAATAAAAAATAAGATAAACTCTCAGGAATAGATAAATAATAACAAAAAAATTGTAAAGTGGAGAAAGCGAGAGCGCGCGAATGCACTCAAGCAAACACAAACAGCACAGCACGATGCGTATTTTTTTTTAAAATTGACAAAATAAATCAAAAATAAATAAAAATAAGTGGAAAAGGCGAGAGTGCGCGAGCACACAGGAGCAAAGACAAGCAGCGCAGCTTGATGCGTAGTAAAAAAAATAATAAATAGACAACTGGTCGACCTCATTAGAAATAAAAACCCAAAAGATTAGATAGACAAACAAACAAACACATAAATATGGAGAAAAGGGCAGTGCGCGCAGGAGCAAAGGTAAACAGCAGACAGACCTGAATCCTTATCTTTACAAGGTCGACCTCAGAACTTTGTTCAGTTTGTCTCGGTGAAGGATAATGGAAGGAAGGGCAGGCAACTGGTCGACTTCATTTAAATAAACAAATAAAAAATAAGATAAACTCTCAGGAATAGATAAATAATAACAAAAAAATTGTAAAGTGGAGAAAGCGAGAGCGCGCGAATGCACTCAAGTAAAAAAAACAGCACAGCACGATGCGTATTTTTTTTTAAAATGACAAAATAAATCAAAAATAAATCAAAAATAAAAATAAGTGGAAAAGGCGAGAGTGCGCGAGCACACAGGAGCAAAGACAAGCAGCGCAGCTTGATGCGTAGTAAAATAAATAATAAATAGACAACTGGTCGACCTCATTAGAAATAAAAACCCAAAAGATTAGATAGACAAACAAACAAACACATAAATGTGGAGAGAAGGGCAGTGCGCGCAGGAGCAAAGGTAAACAGCAGACAGACCTGAATCCTTATCTTTACAAGGTCGACCTCAGAACTTTGTTCAGTTTGTCTCGGTAACGGATAATGGAAGGAAGGGCAGGCAACTGGTCGACTTCATTTAAATAAACAAATAAAAAATAAGATAAACTCTCAGGAATAGATAAATAATAACAAAAAAATTGTAAAGTGGAGAAAGCGAGAGTGTTCGAATGCACTCAAGCAAACAAAAACAGCACAGCACGATGCGTATTTTTTTTTAAAATTGACAAAATAAATCAAAAATAAATCAAAAATAAAAATAAGTGGAAAAGGCGAGAGTGCGCGAGCACACAGGAGCAAAGACAAGCAGCGCAGCTTGATGCGTAGTAAAAAAAATAATAAATAGACAACTGGTCGACCTCATTAGAAATAAAAACCCAAAAGATTAGATAGACAAACAAACAAACACATAAATGTGGAGAGAAGGGCAGTGCGCGCAGGAGCAAAGGTAAACAGCAGACAGACCTGAATCCTTATCTTTACAAGGTCGACCTCAGAACTTTGTTCAGTTTGTCTCGGTGACGGATAATGGAAGGAAGGGCAGGCAACTGGTCGACTTCATTTAAATAAACAAATAAAAAATAAGATAATCTCTCAGGAATAGATAAATAATAACAAAAAAATTGTAAAGTGGAGAAAGCGAGAGCGCGCGAATGCACTCAAGCAAACACAAACAGCACAGCACGATGCGTATTTTTTTTTAAATTGACAAAATAAATCAAAAATAAATCAAAAATAAACATAAGTGGAAAAGGCGAGAGTGCGCGAGCACACAGGAGCAAAGACAAGCAGCGCAGCTTGATGCGTAGTAAAAAAAATAATAAATAGACAACTGGTCGACCTCATTAGAAATAAAAACCCAAAAGATTAGATAGACAAACAAACAAACACATAAATGTGGAGAGAAGGGCAGTGCGCGCAGGAGCAAAGGTAAACAGCAGACAGACCTGAATCCTTATCTTTACAAGGTCGCCCTCAGAAATTTGTTCAGTTTGTCTCGGTGACGGATAATGGAAGGAAGTGCAGGCAACTGGTCGACTTCATTTAAATTAACAAATAAAACATAAGATAAACTCTCAGGAATAGATAAATAATAACAAAAAAATTGTAAAGTGGAGAAAGCGAGAGCGCGCGAATGCACTCAAACAAACACAAACAGCACAGCAGGATGCGTATTTTTTTAAAAATTGACAAAATAAAACAAAAATAAATCAAAAATAAAAATAAGTGGAAAAGGCGAGAGTGCGCGAGCACACAGGAGCAAAGACAAGCAGCGCAGCTTGATGCGTAGTAAAAAAAATAATAAATAGACAACTGGTCGACCTCATTAGAAATAAAAACCCAAAAGATTAGATAGACAAACAAACACATAAATGTGGAGAGAAGGGCAGTGCTCGCAGGAGCAAAGGTAAACAGCAGACAGACCTGAATCCTTATCTTTACAAGGTCGACCTCAGAACTTTGTTCAGTTTGTCTCGGTGATGCATAATGGAAGGAAGGGCAGGCAACTGTTCGACTTCATTTAAATAAACAAATAAAAAATAAGATAAACTCTCAGGAATAGATAAATAATAACAAAAAAAATTGTAAAGTGGAGAAAGCGAGAGCGCGCGAATGCACTCAAACAAACACAAACAGCACATCAGGATGCGTATTTTTTTTTAAATTGACAAAATAAATCAAAAATAAATCAAAAATAAAAATAAGTAGAAAAGGCGAGAGTGCCCGAGCACACAGGAGCAAAGACAAGCAGCGCAGCTTGATGCGTAGTAAAAAAAATAATAAATAGACAACTGGTCGACCTCATTAGAAATAAAAACCCAAAAGATTAGGTAGACAAACAAACAAACACATAAATGTGGACAGAAGGTCAGTGCGCGCAGGAGCAAAGGTAAACAGCAGACAGACCTGAATCCTTATCTTTACAAGGTCGACCTCAGAACTTTGTTCAGTTTGTCTCGGTGACGGATAATGGAGGAAGGGCAGGCAACTGGTCGACTTCATTTAAATAAACAAATAAAACATAAGAAAAACTCTCAGGAATAGATAAATAATAACAAAAAAATTGTAAAGTGGAGAAAGCGAGAGCGCGCGAATGCACTCAAGCAAACACAAACAGCAAAGCACGATGCGTATTTTTTTTAAAATTGACAAAATAAATCAAAAATAAATCAAAAATAAAAATAAGTGGAAAAGGCGAGAGTGCGCGAGCACACAGGAGCAAAGACAAGCAGCGCAGCTTGATGCGTAGTAAAAAAAATAATAAATAGACAACTGGGCGACCTCATTAGAAATAAAAACCCAAAAGATTAGATAGACAAACAAACAAACACATAAATGTGGAGAGAAGGGCAGTGCGCGCAGGAGCAAAGGTAAACAGCAGACAGACCTGAATCCTTATCTTTACAATGTCGACCTCAGAAATTTGTTCAGTTTGTCTCGGTGACGGATAATGGAAGGAAGTGCAGGCAACTGCTCGACTTCATTTAAATAAACAAATAAAAAATAAGATAAAATCTCAGGAATAGATAAATAATAACAAAAAAATTGTATTGTGGAGAAAGCGAGAGCGCGCGAATGCACTCAAGCAAACACAAACAGCCCAGCACGATGCGTATTTTTTTTTAAATTGACAAAATAAATCAAAAATAAAAATAAGTGGAAAAGGCGAGAGTGCGCGAGCACACAGGAGCAAAGACAAGCAGCGCAGCTTGATGCGTAGTAAAAAAAAATAATAAATAGACAACTGGTCGACCTCATTAGAAATAAAAACCCAAAAGATTAGGTAGACAAACAAACAAACACATAAATATGGACAGAAGGTCAGTGCGCGCAGGAGCAAAGGTAAACAGCAGACAGACCTGAATCCTTATCTTTACAAGGTCGACCTCAGAACTTTGTTCAGTTTGTCTCAGTGACGGATAATGGAAGGAAGGGCAGGCAACTGGTCGACTTCATTTAAATAAACAAATAAAACATAAGATAAACTCTCAGGAATAGATAAATAATAACAAAAAAATTGTAAAGTGGAGAAAGCGAGAGCGCGCGAATGCACTCAAACAAACACAAACAGCACAGCAGGATGCGTATTTTTTTAAAAATTGACAAAATAAATCAAAAATAAATCAAAAATAAAAATAAGTGGAAAAGGCGAGAGTGCGCGAGCACACAGGAGCAAAGAAAAGCAGCGCAGCTTGATGCGTAGTAAAAAAAATAATAAATAGACAACTGGTCGACCTCATTAGAAATAAAAACCCAAAAGATTAGATAGACAAACAAACAAACAAATAAATGTGGAGAGAAGGGCAGTGCGCGCAGGAGCAAAGGTAAACAGCAGACAGACCTGAATCCTTATCTTTACAAGGTCGACCTCAGAAATTTGCTCAGTTTGTCTCGGTGACGGATAATGGAAGGAAGGGCAGGCAACTGGTCGACTTCATTTAAATAAACAAATAAAAAATAAGATAAACTCTCAGGAATAGATAAATAATAACAAAAAAATTGTAAAGTGGAGAAAGCGAGAGGGCGCGATTGCACTCAAGCAAACACAAACAGCACAGCACTATGCGTATTTTTTTTAAAATTGACAAAATAAATCAAAACTAAATCAAAAATAAAAATAAGTGGAAAAGGCGAGAGTGCGCGAGCACACAGGAGCAAAGACAAGCAGAGCCGCTTGATGCGTAGTAAAAAAAATAATAAATAGACAACTGGTCGACCTCATTAGAAATAAAAACCCAAAAGATTAGATAGACAAACAAACAAACACATAAATGTGGACAGAAGGTAAGTGCGCGCAGGAGCAAAGGTAAACAGCAGACAGACCTGAATCCTTATCTTTACAAGGTCGACCTCAGAACTTTGTTCAGTTTGTCTCGGTGACGGATAATGGAAGGAAGGGCAGGCAACTGGTCGACTTCATTTAAATAAACAAATAAAAAATAAGATAAACTCTCAGGAATAGATAAATAATAACAAAAAAATTGTAAAGTGGAGAAAGCGAGAGCGCGCGAATGCACTCAAACAAACACAAACAGCACATCAGGATGCGTATTTTTTTTTAAATTGACAAAATAAATCAAAAATAAATCAAAAATAAAAATAAGTGGAAAAGGCGAGAGTGCGCGAGCACACAGGAGCAAAGACAAGCAGCGCAGCTTGATGCGTAGTAAAAAAAATAATAAATAGACAACTGGTCGACCTCATTAGAAATAAAAACCCAAAAGATTAGATAGACAAACAAACAAACACATAAATGTGGAGAGAAGGGCAGTGCGCGCAGGAGCAAAGGTAAACAGCAGCCAGACATGAATCCTTATCTTTACAAGGTCGACCTCAGAAATTTGTTCAGTTTGTCTCGGTGACGGATAATGGAAGGAAGGGCAGGCACCTGGTCGACTTCATTTAAATAAACAAATAAAAAATAAGATAAACTCTCAGGAATAGATAAATAATACCAAAAAAATTGTAAAGTGGAGAAAGCGAGAGCGCGCGAATGCACTCAAGCAAACACAAACAGCACATCAGGATGCGTATTTTTTTTTAATTGACAAAATAAATAAAAAATAAGTCAAAAATAAAAATAAGTGGAAAAGGCGAGAGTGCGCGAGCACACAGGAGCAAAGACAAGCAGCGCAGCTTGATGCGTAGTAAAAAAAATAATAAATAGACAACTGGTCGACCTCATTAGAAATAAAAACCAAAAAGATTAGATAGACAAACAAACAAACACATAAATGTGGAGAGAAGGGCAGTGCGCGCAGGAGCAAAGGTAAACAGCAGACAGACCTGAATCCTTATCTTTACAAGGTCGACCTCAGAACTTTGTTCAGTTTGTCTCGGTGACGGATAATGGAAGGAAGGGCAGGCAACTGGTCGACTTCATTTAAATAAACAAATAAAAAATAAGAGAAACTCTCAGGAATAGATAAATAATAACAAAAAAATTGTAAAGTGGAGAAAGCGAGAGCGCGCGAATGCACTCAAGCAAACACAAAAAGCACAGCACGATGCGTATTTTTCTTTAATTGACAAAATAAATAAAAAATAAATCAAAAATAGAAATAAGTGGAAAAGGCGAGACTGCGCGAGCACACAGGAGCAAAGACAAGCAGCGCAGCTTGATGCGTAGTAAAAAAAATAATAAATAGACAACTGGTCGACCTCATTAGAAATAAAAACCCAAAAGATTAGATAGACAAACAAACAAACACATAAATGTGGAGAAAAGGGCAGTGCGGGCAGGAGCAAAGGTAAACAGCAGACAGACCTGAATCCTTATCTTTACAAGGTCGACCTCAGAACTTTGTTCAGTTTGTCTCGGTGACGGATAATGGAAGGAAGGGCAGGCAACTGGTCGACTTCATTTAAATAAACAAATAAAAAATAAGATAAACTCTCAGGAATAGATAAATAATAACAAAAAAATTGTAAATTGGAGAAAGCGAGAGCGCGAGAATGCACTCAAGCAAACACAAACAGTACAGCACGATGCGTATTTTTTTTTTAAATTGAAAAAATAAATCAAAAATAAAAATAAGTGGAAAAGGCGAGAGTGCGCGAGCACACAGGAGCAAAGAAAAGCAGCGCAGCTTGATGCGTAGTAAAAAAATAATAAATAAATAGACAACTGGTCGACCTCATTAGAAATAAAAACCCAAAAGATTAGATAGACAAACACACAAACACATAAATGTGGAGAGAAGGGCAGTGCGCGCAGGAGCAAAGGTAAACAGCAGACAGACCTGAATCCTTTTCTTTACAATGTCGACATCAGAAATTTGTTCAGTTTGTCTCGGTGACAGATAATGGAAGGAAGGGCAGGCAACTGGTCGACTTCATTTAAATAAACAAATAAAAAATAAGATCAACTCTCAGGAATAGATAAATAATAACAAAAAAATTGTAAATTGGAGAAAGCGAGAGCGCGAGAATGCACTCAAGCAAACACAAACAGTACAGCACGATGCGTATTTTTTTTTTAAATTGAAAAAATAAATCAAAAATAAAAATAAGTGGAAAAGGCGAGAGTGCGCGAACACACAGGAGCAAAGACAAGCAGCGCAGCTTGATGCGTAGTAAAAAAAATAATAAATAGACAACTGGTCGACCTCATTAGAAATAAAAACCCAAAAGATTAGATAGACAAACAAACAAACACATAAATGTGGAGAGAAGGGCAGTGCGGGCAGGAGCAAAGGTAAACAGCAGACAGACCTGAATCCTTATCTTTACAAGTCGACCTCAGAACATTGTTCAGTTTGTCTCGGTGACGGATAATGGAAGGAAGGGCAGGCAACTGGTCGACTTCATTTAAATAAACAAATAAAAAATAAGATAAGCTCTCAGGAATAGATAAATAATAACAAAAAATTGTAAAGTGGAGAAAGCGAGAGCGCGCGAATGCACTCAAGCAAACACAAACAGCACAGCACGATGCGTATTTTTTTTAAAAATTGACAAAATAAATCAAAAATAAAAATAAGTGGAAAAGGCGAGAGTGCGCGAGCACACAGGAGCAAAGACAAGCAGCGCAGCTTGATGCGTAGTAAAAAAAATAATAAATAGACAACTGGTCGACCTCATTAGAAATAAAAACCCAAAAGATTAGATAGACAAACAAACACATAAATGTGGAGAGAAGGGCAGTGCGCCCAGGAGCAAATGTAAACAGCAGACAGACCTGAATCCTTATCTTTACAAGGTCGACCTCAGAACTTTGTTCAGTTTGTCTCGGTGATGGATAATGGAAGGAAGGGCAGGCAACTGTTCGACTTCATTTAAATAAACAAATAAAAAATAAGATAAAACTCTCAGGAATAGATAAATAAAAACAAAAAATTGTAAAGTGGAGAAAGCGAGAGCGCGCGAATGCACTCAAACAAACACAAACAGCACATCAGGATGCGTATTTTTTTTAAATTGACAAAATAAATCAAAAATAAATCAAAAATAAAAATAAGTAGAAAAGGCGAGAGTGCCCGAGCACACAGGAGCAAAGACAAGCAGCGCAGCTTGATGCGTAGTAAAAAAAATAATAAATAGACAACTGGTCGACCTCATTAGAAATAAAAACCCAAAAGATTAGATAGACAAACAAACGAACACATAAATGTGGAGAGAAGGCAGTGCGCGCAGGAGCAAAGGTAAACAGCAGACAGACCTGAATCCTTATCTTTACAAGGTCGACCTCAGAACTTTGTTCAGTTTGTCTTGGTGACGGATAATGGAAGGAAGGGCAGGCAACTGGTCGACTTCATTTAAATAAACAAATAAAAAATAAGATAAACTCTCAGGAACAGATAAATAAAACAAAAAAATTGTAAAGTGGAGAAAGCGAGAGTGTGCGAATGCACTCAAGCAAACACAAACAGCACAGCACGATGTGTTTTTTTTTTAAATTTGACAAAATAAATCAAAAATAAATCAAAAATAAAAATAGTGGAAAAGGCGAGAGTGCGCGAGCACACAGGAGCAAAGACAAGCAGCGCAGCTTGATGCGTAGTAAAAAAAATAATAAATAGACAACTGGTCGACCTCATTAGAAATAAAAACCCAAAAGATTAGATAGACAAACAAACAAACACATAAATGTGGAGAGAAGGGCAGTGCGCGCAGGAGCAAAGGTAAACAGCAGACAGACCTGAATCCTTATCTTTACAAGGTCGACCTCAGAAATTTGTTCAGTTTGTCTCGGTGACGGATAATGGAAGGAAGTGCAGGCAACTGCTCGACTTCATTTAAATAAACAAATAAAAAATAAGATAAACTCTCAGGAATAGATAAATAATAACAAAAAAATTGTAAAGTGGAGAAAGCGAGAGCGCGCGAATGCACTCAAGCAAACACAAACAGCACAGCACGATGCGTATTTTTTTTTTAAAATTGACAAAATAAATCAAAAATAAATCAAAAATAAAAATAAGTGGAAAAGGCGAGAGTGCGCGAGCGCACAGGAGCAAAAAGAAGCAGCGCAGCTTGATGCGTAGTAAAAAAAATAATAAATAGACAACTGGTCGACCTCATTAGAAATAAAAACCCAAAAGATTAGATAGACAAACAAACGAACACTTAAATGTGGACAGAAGGTCAGTGCGCGCAGGAGCAAAGGTAAACAGCAGACAGACCTGAATCCTTATCTTTACAAGGTCGACCTCAGAACTTTGTTCAGTTTGTCTCGGTGACGGATAATGGAAGGAGGGGCAGGCAACTGGTCGACTTCATTTAAATAAACAAATAAAAAATAAGATAAACTCTCAGGAATAGATAAATAATAACAAAAAAATTGTAAAGTGGAGAAAGCGAGAGCGCGCGAATGCACTCAAACAAACACAAACAGCACATCAGGATGCGTATTTTTTTTCAAAATTGACAAAATAAATCAAAAATAAATCAAAAATAAAAATAAGTGCAAAAGGCGAGAGTGCGCGAGCACACAGGAGCAAAGACAAGCAGTGCAGCTTGATGCGTAGTAAAAAAAATAATAAATAGACAACTGGTCGACCTCATTAGAAATAAAAACCCAAAAGATTAGATAGACAAACAAACAAACACATAAATGTGGAGGGAAGGGCAGTGGGCGCAGGAGCAAAGGTAAACAGCAGACAGACCTGAATCCTTATCTTTACAAGGTCGATCTCAGAACTTTGTTCAGTTTGTCTCGGTGACAGATAATGGAAGGAAGGGCAGGCAACTGGTCGACTTCATTTAAATAAACAAATAAAACATAAGATAAACTCTCAGGAATAGAT